>NC_072778.1:34016232-34252922 GCF_022539595.1 Amphiprion ocellaris | reverse complement strand
ACGTCATCGTATAGCATGTCCCTCAGAAATCGTCATAGTATAGTATGTCGTTCTGAAGATGTCATAGTATAGCATGTTGCTCTAAAAACTTCATAGAAAAGCCTTTAGTCCACAAAACGTTGTCATGTCCTGGCTGTCTGAAGTAGGTGAGGAGCAACACAAAAACAGTCCAAACGCTGGTTTCCAGAGGGTTAGACGAGTATTTATTTGAAAGAGTAAATTTACAACAACACAACATGTGAGGGGGTTCGAAGCAAATGGGCGTTAGTAAAATTAAAATAAATAAACAGAACTAAAAGTGAAATTCATGTTGACATTGATGGGCATTCCAACCAGGAACAAAGTAAAAGATAATCAATACAAAAAAAAAAAAAACTCTTCCTGTTCACCTCTTAAAACCCAAAAACACACCGCAGTAGCACCCTAAACTAAAACTACCAATGGGTTCCCTGTTTTCCTTTGTGAACAATTCAAAGGTCCCTCTCTATCTCCCTACACATCCACCAACCACTGGAACACATCTCCAAAGTTCTGCTGGGCCAGCTCAGCTTCCCCTCAGAAGAAGTGGCGCCACCTGCCAGATGAAGGAGCCTCTTGAGAGGCAGCTGGCATCGTGATTGGACTGTACTTTGGTCTGTTCCAATCCAGCTTCAGCTCCAGAGACGGCAGGCGGGACGAGTCAACGGAGGCCTGGTGGACGAAGGCATGAAGCTGAGTACAATCCAGAAAACAACAGAGGAGGAGTGCAGGGCCAGAACAACCAGAGTAGCATTGTATGTGTCTTAGAAAACATCATAGTATAGCCTTTGATATGAAAAAACGCCATCATATACATTGTATATTGTACAAATAACATGTCAAAGGAAAGAGACATACATTGTAGAATTGTAGTAAATGTGGGCTGACTGATTTACTGATTATCAGTATTTCATTTTTTACTGATTTACGGTAATAAATACATTTAAAAATGGCGCTACTTTGGCTCTGAACCTTAATCTACCTGTGGTCGCTCTGTCTTCTGGAGTGATTTGATTGGTTATACGTCACAAATAAAACTCCTTTAACTTAACATCTGTAAACAAAACAAAAATGTATCAACAAAGTTTTCTGTTAGTTTGTGTTCTTCTAAGTTTAACTCCAAGATTTTAAATACTTTCATTTACTGCAAATGAATATCTACTCCAAATGTCTCACTAATAATCATTATCAGCCTTAAAAACCCACAAAACTCCCCTCTATACTCGACCACACTTAGTACAGTCCGGTTCCCTCTTCTATAAATCTGCTTGGAATCATCCACTTCCTGTTTGTCAAAGTGGCCTTCTACCTGGACAGGTTTTGTTGGAGCTCATGCAGCAAACATTTTGGGTAACTGCACTTTAATATGGATGGATGACACTGAATTAGAGTCTGTTTTAATGAGACCGAGTTAAGATGTGTAGCTCTGTCATTAAATAGTAAATTATTTCTCAGAATTCACAGAGAAAAGTCTGAAATGTTTGCTAGGTTAGCGTCCCACATGTTCTTTGGCTCAGCTAAAGCTAACTCTCGCCAACTTCTGGATCTCTTGAGTTGCTCGTTGTTAAAATATCTTGCTAGAGGTGCTGAAGCTCAGAAAGTCTGAGATGTTTGTTCAAAATAAGCTCATTCTCAAGTCTTCTCTAAACTGTCCTCTTTTGTTTGAACTTTCCCTAAACTTAGGAGTTAATGACAGAGCAGCACATCCAGACTCAGTCTCATTTATGTAGAGATTAAACTTCAGTGTCATTCATTGATGTTAAAGTGCAGTTTTTCAAATGTTTGTTGCACATGCTCCCGACCAAACCAGTCCAGGTGGATGACGATGTGAAGAGAAAGCTCCAGAGGATGAATATCACACATTTACATTGGAAATAAATGTCCTTTAATTAGACATTGTCATGCAAAAGTTGGATTTCCCTTTAATGATGTTCAAATCCTTGCTGAGTGTTTTGTTGATGTTGGTTTCTAAATGTTTTTTGACACTCGGCCCCAAAGATTAAAACCTCACAAGCTGCAACAATTCACACATTATCAACTATCTTCTGACTAAACTAAGATAAAAAGTGAAAAACTGCCCGATTCCTGCATCATGAATGTAAATCTTTTTGGTTTTTATGACAGTAAACTGAATATATTTGGGTTTGACATTTTATAAACCAAAACAATAAATGAATTAGTGGAGAAAACAATCAACAGATTAATGGTCAAAGAAAATGTGTTTTCCAACATATATGGCTGAATTACTCCAACATTACAAGATACATACAATTTTAATTCAATTTTATTTATATGACGCCAATTACAGGTCAAATTGTCTCAAGACACTTTATTTTTCTATTTTTTGTCATATTTAAAATATGACAGTAAGAAATTTAAACCTCTTGACTAATCCAATTTATTATTTGGTTTTTAAGAGACTAATCGACAACTAAAATAACTTTCTCCACTAAAACTAATAAACATGAGGTCAAATAGAAGGCACAGTTTTAAATACTGCAGTCCGACGACGACAAGAATAAAGTTTGTCAACAAAAACTAAATCTGCTGGTGGATTCCATTAAAGTCCTAATAAATGATAATAAAGTGTGATACTGAAGGTTTGTGGTGCTAAAAATCTCTAAGTAAAGATATCAAGTTGAACATCTGGATGGAAGTTGATAAAAGTTGACCTCCCTTCATTTCTCTGGAGCCGACTCCATGGATTTTATGGATGGTGGTTAAAGACCTGCTCTTCTAGTCGTCTTCCTTCTAGTCGCTGTAAAAAGTCAGTCCATCCTGGCTGACTTCAACACCTCTTCATGACAAGTTGTTCTGCCTCCGACCTGGTGGAAACTCCAGAAACTCAGGAAAACCTGTGGAGACTCGAAGAACTCGTGGAGACTCGAAGAACTCGTGAGGCGGGGGAAGGTGTGGTGGGTGGTGGGGGGAGGCGGGGGAGTAGAGGGGGGAGGCCGCCACCCACCTCCCCGCCTACTCTCCGCCCTGACTCCACCCAGACTCCGCCTTGGCTCCACCCATGTCATCACTTCAGGAACTACGATGTCAAAGGGACGACGAATTTATTTCTTTGTATCTGATCTGTAGCTCAGTGAGTTAAGGATTTGCCTATGGAGCTGCAGGTCGCTGGTTCAAGACCAGACCCTTCTTAAGTTTTTATGAAAATCCTGACAAAGATGAACAAAGAAAACTGCCAGTGGCGGGTCTCGAACCTGCGACCTTCCACTTGGTAGTCCATCTTCTTATCCCCTGAGCTATTCGCTCAGATACTAATTCTTCTTTTTTTTGCGCATTTATCATCTATTTTTTGTCGTTTTCGAGGTTTTTTTTTAACTCGAGTCTCGACTCGACCGTTTTTCTCAGGAGGTTGGGCTTCAGCCTTTGTTCTGGAGGGTGGAACCCTCAGTTCCAAGACTTTCCAAGCCTCCAGACCTCCCGAGTCCTCAGGACCTGAGCTTTCACACAGTCTGAGGGCTGAAATTTTCAAAGTCCCACAGTAGATCACTGTTAGATTTAACTTTCAGACAGTCCAAGGACTGATATCTTCTAAGTTCCTGAGTAGTTCCCTGTTAGTTTGAACCTTCAGACAGTTTGAGGACTGAAATCTGAAAAGTTCGTGAGTAGTTCTCTGTTAGTTTGAACCTTTAGACAGTCTGAGGACTGAAATTTTGAAAGTTTCTCAGTACTTCTCTGTTAGTTTGAACCTTCAGACAGTCTGAGGACTGAAATTTTAAAAGTTTCTCAGTACTTCTCTGTTAGTTTGAACTTTCTGGTTAACAGAAGCCTTAAAACTTGTGACCATGAGTCTTGATTTCACATTTAGACCATCCATCTGAGTTCTTCTCAGACCTTCACCTGTGGGTTTTTTAGAAATCCTGAAAAACTTTGATTCTCTTCACTGAACAGTAAAGTTTGTGGAGATCAGAAGGTAACATTAGTTTGATCGATGCCTTCAACTACTAGTAGACTTTATCTGGAAAGCAGTTTTCTTAAATGAGTTCTTAGTAAATCTGTCCACAATCAAACCAAGAACATAGAAAGAGGAAATGTTTGAAGAAACAACTTGATGTTTTCATTTCAGACTGGAAAACACTTTCAGACGTTTATCTGTTTTTGCTCTTTTTGATCGTTTTATTGTCTCTTCTGTTTAATTTGATCTTCTAAAGTCTAACTGGTGTCTTTTCAAATGTTTTGTCTTTAGTTTCATTCTTTTTAAATGTTTAGTTTTGCTCTTTTTTCACCTTTTATTCTTTTCTAATGTCTGATTTGATTTCCAAATATTTTTGTCTTTTTACTGTTTAATTGTTGTTTTTTCAAATGTTTTATTGGCTTGCTTGAAAAATTTCCTTTTCTTTCCCAATGTTTAATTTTTGGATTAAATCTGTGTTAAGGTTTTTCTTTTTAAATGTTTTCCCACCTTTTAATGTTTAATTTTCTTTTTAAATTCTTCATTGCATTTTCTGTTTAATTCCTAATTAAAGTTTTATTGTCTTTAAGATTTAATTTTCTAATTAAACATTTAGTTTTTTAATTAAATCTTTTGTCTTTTTAAATGTTTAATAATCTAATTAAATGTTCTGTATTTTTTTAAATGTTTAATATTCTTGTTTAATTGTATTTTTTAAATGTTTAATTATCTAAAATATTTCATCTCTAATGTTTCATATTTTTGTTTAGAAAATTTTGTTTAATTTCATAATGACATGTTTTGTATCTTGTTTCATTATCTAATTGTATATTTTGTCTGTTTAATAAAATTTAACTTTATTTAATGTTTAATTTTCTTTTTTAAAGTTTTCTTGTATTAAATGTTTTTTCCTTTGATTTAATTGCTTTTTAAAAATGTAGTTTATTTATTTAATTTTTTTTCAGTCAAGATTTTAACCCCAACCTTTAAAATGAAACAAACCCTTAAATCACAATGAAAATACTTCTCTTGTCACAATCATGAGTTAGTCAATTATTCAGTTTATCAATTCAACTTTATTTGTTTAGCACCTTTCACACAGATGACAAAACTAAACAAGCAAAGAGAAAAAACTACGCTAAAACTATGATTAAAACTCAAAAACATATTTTTTTAAAAAAGATTTAACATGGTAATAAAATATGTTGTGTCCAGGGGATGGAGGGAGTTTATTGAAGTCTTCTTGGGCTCACATGGGAAATCATTTAAAACATAAACTTGATATTCAGTCTAAGGAAACTGGAAACTGCAGAGCTACAGAAGAACCAACAATATCTCCTGTTTTCTCCTTTGATGAGTCAACTCTTCTTGTGCTTTCAGACCAAAGAACTACAGACTCTTCACAACCTGCTCAAACTCTTGGTACAGGACCTCACCACACGGATCAAGAAGGTTTCTGTCTCATTTCTACTCTGAAGCTCACCTTCTCCTGCTCAAACTGCTGACAAATGTTTCTGCTGCTCTAAAGTCTGGTCTCCAGAACTTCCTAAAAACTCTCAAAGTCTCTTCTGCTGCAGGCTGCTTTGTAGAACTGTTACAGAAAACCTCACTAAACCACATGGAGGAGCCTCAAGATAGTCGTCCAAATGAAACCGTACAAAAACCAAACTAGCACAACCCAAACAGCTAAAGTCTCCTGCAGCCTACCAGAGAACCTCTGAGAACAGAGAATCAGGACAGGAACTCTTACCTTCTGGACAACCAACGCTGGTTCTCAACAAGAATACAGAATGTGTCTGACCAAAAACCTCTAAAGACTCACTACAGCCAAGATAAAGACACAACTCAGCTGCAGCAAATCCACTAATCACTGCACACATTAGCACCATGTGCTAACTGTGGCTAAAGAACCACATTTACCAAGACAACTATCCAGTACAAAGCCCTAAAACACACCAAGAAACACATTAAAGATGATTTTACTGCTGGAAGCTGCAAGCCAACACCTAAAGATCAAACTAATGCAACGGAGCCAAACCCGGTTCACTGGTGAACAGAAGCAGAGGAAATGTTTGGCTGCAGCTAAGTAAAGCAGGAAGATACTGAGCTGCTCAGGTGTTCCTGATAACACCAAGCTGCTCAGGTGTTCCTGATAACACCAAGCAGCCACCTGGACAGCCAATAGCAACACAGCCACCTGGACAGCCAATAGGAACACAGCTTACTGGAAGTCCAGAGGGCTGGCTTAGTCAAGGAAATTTAGTTTAAAGTTGAAGCAGAAAGTTAACAAAGAAAGTTGAAAACCACCTTCTGATACCTGAAATCTCTGAGTTTTCACACAAAGAACACCTGAACATGTCAAACTGGTTCCATAGTAGAACCATCATTGTAAAAACGTCATAGTGTGGTGTGTTGCTCAAAAAACATTAGGACCCGGCTGTCTAGGGTCGCAGAGGAGCAAAACAAAAACAGGACAAACGCTGGTTTCCAGGAGGTTAGGCAGCTATTTATTTGAAAGAGTAAGTTTACAACAACACGTGAACAGAAAAATCACAAAGTCTGTCTTTAGTTCAGCTGAAAATATTAGTTTTTGTCTTTTTTATTGACAAAATTTTTCAGGAAGTAGATGAAGAATAATTAAAGCTCCCATGTAGAAGTCCAACTTATTTTGGATCCTTGTGGAGAGTTTAATCTTAGAGTTTGTACAGCTGTTGAGTTTTTAGAGTCACATGGATTGTTTTGATATTAAATAACCGAGTCCTGAAATAAAATTACAGTTGTGGATTTCAGTCATTTAGTCTAGACTAAACAAATAACAGCAGCATAAATCTCAAACGTCATTATGAGGAGTCTGGATTGAGGTTTCTCACTTGATAATGATCAAAACATGAAATTTAGGTTGGTTTAAAGGAATATTCCACCTTAAATCTTTGAATGTTGACCTAAAAGGTTGGTTTCAGGGAGTATTCCACCTACAAGGTCCTCAAACATCCACCTTAAAGGAACATTCCACCAAAAATCCTTGGACATGCACCTAAAATGTTGGTTTAACCGAGTATTCCATCCAAAATCCTCAAAGAGACCTGAGGGGCTGGTTGAAAGGAATATTCTACCTAAAACCTCAAATATAGACCCCAAAGGGTGGTTTAGAAAAAATCCTTCAATGTAGACCAAAAAAGTTAGTATGGAGGAATAATCCACCTGAAATGTAGACCTGAGAAGTTGGTTTGGAAGAATATACCATCCTAAACATCCTTAAATGTAGACTAAAAGACAGTCTGGAAGAAAATTCCACCTAAAATCCACCAATGTAGACCTAAAAGGTGAGTTTAATGGTATATTCCACCTAAAATTCACTACTGTAGACCTTGGAGGTTGGTCTGATGGTATATTCCACCCAACATCCTTGAACATAAACTTAAAAATTTCGTTCAAAGGAATATTCCACCCAAAATCCTTCAATGTAGACCAAAAAATCTTGGTGTAAAGGAGTATTCCACCTTAAATGTAGACCTAAAGGGTGGTTTCGAGTATTATTCTACTCTAAAATCTTCCAATGTAGACCTAAAACGTTGATCTGATGGTATATTCTACCCAACATCCTGGAACATTTCCCCAAAAGGTTGGTTTAATGGTATATTCCCAGAAGAACCCTTGAACATTGGGCTTAATGGTATATTCCACCCAAAATACTTGTACATATACCAAGAAGTCAGTGTAAAGGAAATGTAGACCTGAAAGGATTGTTTAAAGGAATATTTAAATGATTATTTTCATTATTTAATAATCTGTTATCAGTCAGAACCCTGACAAATTTATTTTCATCAGTTTTTTTAGTGGAAGTCACAAAAAAAGGAGCTCTTGGTTTTTCCCAGCGTTACTGAGTCCAAAGCTGCTGTTTCAACACAGACACATTCACATGCATCCACAAACCTCTCAGCACTCAAACACCCACAGACAGGCAGCCGGCTGGACCGAGGCTCGGCGGCGTCCTCAGACCCACGAGTCGGTGAACTGGTTGGTCCGGTTTGAAGGCCTCCGTGTGGTCCAGTAGAAGTCCATGTAGTCGGTGTTGGCTTTGAACCGCAGCGACTGGCCACCATCAGGTGGACCGGCTCGTCCTCGTAGGACTCCTCCTGTAGCCTTGAGGGAACCACAGGAACATTCAGTAGATGTTGGAGTTCTTCCTGTCAGGCTCATGGTAGAACGGCTCTGAAGAATCTTGTACTTGTCTTATCTGGAACAATCTAACAGCCTAAACTGTTAACAGCAGTGTAAAGAAGCAAACACACAGGCATAGATTAGGACTCAAACTAGATTTATTTTAGAAAACAAATCAGCTTAGAGGCATTTGTTCACACATGTGGCTGAATAGGAGGCCGTCCAATCAGATTGGAGGTCTTCACTCTGTAGGTTGTTTGTTGGGTGAGACTCTTGGACCTCCATCAGCTGACGTGGATGTTTGATGGTCTTCCTCTCTAGTGCCAGATGATTCATCCATGAATTCAGCAGCTACAGACTGAAATGAAGCTCATGCTGCCGTTATTGAATTCCTGTTCCAGATCAAATGTTCAGAGCTCACCTTGAATGCAGCCGTCTGCTGTCTGATAGTTTTTCTCATTGTAGTCTTCAATAAAGTCTTTTTCCTCATGTCAGGATGTGGTGAGACTCTTTCTCAGTCGCTGCAGACGTCCCTCATTGTGCATCTCCAGAGAAGAAACAGAAAAACTGGTCACTGCTTCAGCATCAAACGTTCTACAGCATTGAGAGTGTTTTAGGAATTCATTCATTGTGTTGTGAACTTTGAAGGAGCAGAAACTTTACAGCTGCCAAAGATATGAGCTCCAATTCGGGATGTTTTAGGAAATGAAGTTCATCAAATGAACACTTGATTTTTGCTGAAAACTCTCATTAAATTACTGAAGAAATCCAACATAAAAACCTGTAAACTCTCAGGCAGCTTTTGTTAAAGTTTGTCTATAATTCTATCATCATGTTGTGGAACCAGGACTCTGCAGAAGTTCCTTCAATCAGATACTTGTGTGTTTCTATTTAAGGCCTCAGGTTTGAATGTACAGCAGAGGATTAGAAAGGAGTGATTTTAATGTTTAAATCAGTCCAGTAAATGTTTGGAATAAAAATGATGATAATTTTGATTTAGATAGATTTGTGTCAAATAATATTGTCGAGTCTCACTTAAATATCTCCAAATGAGTTCAGTGTATTTACATTTTATAGAATATTTGATTTCTTAATCTTAATACTGTAGAGTCTGACCCTAAATATTATAATAATGATGTAAATTTAAATAATAAATAATATTGTAGTGCAGAGTCATAAACTTTAATCAGCTAAACTTGCAAAATAAATATCACTGTACAGTCTTAACCTGAACATTCATATTATTGAGGTAAATTTACATAAATCATAATATTCTAGTCTTAACTGGAATATGTCTAACATGAATCTTTTTGTATTGTGCTGATAAACAATAATAACCTGACTTTCAGATAATATTTATTCACTGTGTATTGGGTAGTACAGAAGTATTAGTACAGAATATTATTTCTTGTTTTATGTGTGATAATTGGCAGTAAACATTCTAAGAAGTGGAAATTGACAGGGTTGTAATCATGCTGTTCTTGCACAATATTTGTCACTTAATTGCCCTCAGGATGCTGTCGAGCTACCAGTTTTACAGAACAGGCAGATGTTGCAGCTAATGATGCTGTAATTCACATAAACAAGAAAACAAGTCCATCATAATTTGAATGTTAACAGTCCAAAATGAAAAGGTCATATACAGCTTTCCTATTGGGTTAAAGAGCCAAAAAAAAAACCCATGAAAAATACTTTGTAAAAGCGAGAGGTCGGTAGCAGCTTTAATTTTTTTCTTACAACCCCCCCAAAATATCTGTTGTACCCCCCTGTGCCCCCCCCCCCACTAAAATTAATCTGGATCCGCCCCTGTCTGACATGAAAGCTGGGATCGTTCTGCAGTTACTGTCCTCAACGAGCAGCAGGTGGCGCTGTGAGCTCCTCCCCTTCACAAAGCACAGGAGGTCAGTCTAGTGACCTGCAGCATCCCACTGTCTAATTAGAGGAGACCCACATCACTCCATGTCCAGACGGCAGATGAATCAAAGTCTCTGCAGATCCCGTCCTGCTTACAGAGCGGGATGGAAATGAAAATGTTTCTTCACTGTCACACTAAAATAAATCACTACATTTAGCCTCTAGTTCAGAAATATATTTTGGGTATTTTAAACTCACTTTTTCTCTCTCCCACAATGTTGATTACAATTACATCCAAACAGGAAATTATGCAAATTAGGCGATGACATAATTTAGCGACTTCTTGCGACTTTTAGGACAGCCAATAGCTACTTTCCTTACTGAGGAGTTGGCAACACTGGTCAAAACATAAACGATGCCTCTTTCCCACCGTTGTAAGGTAGACAATGTGCTACAAGCCCAGTTTTATCAACAGTAGCTGTCTTTCAAGCTGCATGAATAACATTGATGTCTATGGAGTGAACAGGGACCGTCTGCAAACTGCAAAACTGCTGCAACAGCAAAGAGAGACACAAATATTCAATAGCTTCTCTCTGATACACTGTAGTGTCACCAGAATCACTGCAGCCTTCAACTGGCTCCTGTTGACACCAATGTTATTTCTGCAGCTTGAAAGACAGCTACTGTTAATAAAACTAGGCTTGTAGCACATTGTCTACCTTACGACGATGGAAAAGAGGCATCGTTTATAATGAGTTATTGATGGTGGAATTCTGAATCTGTGAATATCTTTCCAATTTTACTGAACTGTGGCCTCAAGGAGCCGTGGTGGGCGTCCTTTATTTTCATTTCTGAAAGGTGGCAACCCTATTAAAGGATGATTTCACTCAAAATATTCTTAGAATTTAAAAGATTTTTTCAAGGACTATTCCACTTTCATTTTGGCCCCAGTAAGTTTGTCTACAGAGCTGGAGGCTGCACGGAGATAGCTGTTTGTTTTATGACGTCTTATGTGGTTATGAAAACATCTACTTTTAAGTGTACATAAACTTCACTTTGTACAGTATGTTTGCAGAAACAAAGCAACTGCCTCATTCCTTCTGACATTCACAAATCATGTTTCAGGTTAGGCAAGAGAAAGGACATGAGAACAAGACTTACCAGAAGATGTAGAGCGTTTTTAAAGCTTTAAATAATGTATGAAATCAAAATAAAATGCGTCCATAAGCAGGTCTACAAGTCATCAAAATGTACCTTTTTTTCTTACATTTTGGGACTGAGATGCTCACAAGGAGAAAATAAAAACTGACAGCGCTGACAGAAGTGGAATTTGATGATCAGATGGTTTGGTGAAAACTTCATGCAATATCAGGCAAGATGTAACAGCGCCACCAGCCCCACCCCAAGCACCAAACAAACAGAAAAAAACCCAAAATATATCATTTTTTTGTTTTCAACTGAAGGATTCATTAAAAAAACACCCCATAGTAAATCTGTACAACAAAAATACATTTGGGCTCTACATCTAAAGGTACATAATTAAGGTTATATACACTCCCCCCATCCATATATTATCTTTACAAGTAGACTTCTTTCAAACCCAAACATTAAGAAAACATAAGACTAAACGGGGAAATGGACCACATCAAACATCCATTTAAAAATCGGTTCTTACTGTCCCTCAACTGTGGCTCAGTCCCTCTGCTCTTGTCTGTACAGTAAACTACAGCAGGACTAAAGTCTCACGTTGACTGGATGGATTGCTATGGTAACGGGGAATTAAGAATCGTCAAAATGGGGGGAATGATTATCGAATGGTGACAGTAGTGGAAGTCCCTGCTTGTTGGTTCTGGAGTTGTTGTTTTTTGTTTTGTTTTTTTTCCAAAATCTTTATTTAAAAAAAGCAATGCAGTACAGTGCAACACAATACAATGTGAAGACAATCACCAGGGGGCTACAAGCATTCAGGGGCAGCACCTCAGCACATTACACTACAAATATATTAAAAAGAGCACACAGATCAAGAGTCTTAATGGCTTTCATATTAGTGGAATGTCTAATAGTTTTAATATATTGTTTGACTTCATTATCAAAGACAGAAAGAAGTGGTTTCTGATTAGTGTATCAACATTTATGGATATGCCATTTGGCTAAATATATAAGATAACCCCATGATATAAAATTGTTTTTTCTTGGCAGATGTATAGTCAGCGAAGCCAAACAATATATGTTCAAAGCACAAGGAAAAATGTGGTTCAATGCAAGTAGAAATCAATTTGCAAATATCTTCTCATAATTTGGTGGAGAAGGGGCAAGACTTTTAAAAAGACTATTGATGGGTAAAATCTGTGAATTATTTTAAAAGATATCTTTTACTTTATTATTAATCATATATCTAGCTGGCAGGTTCCACATCTTTTTCCAGTTAAGGTTTTTAATAAAGGTGTTCCAATAAGCTACCACATATGGGACTGATACGACATGTTTCTGAAATAATGAGTGTATACCACGATTACTATTGCTTGTTGAGGAGAAACTAATTTGACTAATTTCAAGTTTGGTTGGATCAACAGGTAATAATGTTGGATTCTGTCCTGCTGTACTTTTAAATAACATAATTACTCCTGTAAGGATTCCATTTATAACAATATTGAATTCATTAATAGGGATTATGATACTATATTTTAAGATAAATTCTTGATATGTCATTAGTGACCTATCTGGATTAAACAACTGATGAACCAAGAGTATGTTGTGAGTAAACCAAAAAGGGTAAAATAAGGATTTGTTTCTGTGTATGATGTCTTTATTGTTCCATATGTAGTATCTATGTGGGGGAAAATTATGTTTGTAGATTAATGACCAAGAAAGAAGCATCTGTTTATGAAAGTTTGATAGTTTAGAGGGAATTTTGGTTCTGGAGTTGGTTCGTTGAATAATCGTAGAAAAATGTTCCTATCTGACCCCAGAATCAACTTGTATGTACAATACCCGTGCAGAATTTTACAAATTTCTGTACAATCAAGCCTGCTCCCAGTAGTTCAGTTCACTTGCAAACCGTGCAATGAAAAGGTAAAAAATGACACTGTGCAATTTCATAGAAATTTTTCTGTAAATATTTAGATTTTCTTCTACAAGGAGAAAGTATCTATTCATATATGTGCTGATCTTTTCTTCGTACTGTTATTTTATTTGTAACACCAAACATTTCCCTGCTGTGGGATCAATAAAGGTTTTATCTATCTATCTATCTATCTATCTATCTATCTATCTATCTATCTATCTATCTATCTAAGTTCATATCAATGAATTGGGTTGAGTTTTTGTTTTTAAAGAAAAAAAGTCACAACTCTGGTTCCTCCTTATTAATTTACAATATTTTATGGTTTCTTTGACACGCTACAAAAGTAAACTAAATCTCCTTTGGTCGTGGACAAAACGGGGCATCTGAGGACATCATCTTTGGCTTAAAGAAACTTTGAAGATTTTCTCTATTTTCAGAAATTTTACAAGCCAAAGAATTTATCAAATAATCCACAAAATAATCAACAGATTAAGTGAGAAGGAAAATAATTCTTCTTCGCAGCCCTAGAATATAGGCAATACTGTGGTGTTGTTTCATGATTTATGGGTTTGTTTTACATATAAAACAAAGAAATGATCTCTTTTGTGACTGTCCTATAGGTTCCAGTCTGTAAGATATGAATCTCATGAATTAAAACAAGTCATTTGGATTTGAACATTTTAGTCACAAGACGTCACTGTAACTGGCAGTTTGTCTCTTTCAGTAGTTTTTTTAGTGAACTTGACTTCTTCCAGTCGTCTTCTTTCGCTCTCATACACACACAAACCAACCTTACATGTTTTGCACTACATGGAGAATGAATTTATTTGACCATTAAATTGATTTCCACAATCTTCATTAAACTGAAAATGTAAATTCTGTGAATGCAAAAGTGAAATTTTAAAGATTATTAACTCCAGTTAAATTATCAGTATGGCAGTGTACATTTCACAAAGATGGACCTGACAGTAGAGCTGAAGGTTTGAACTGAAATCGTAATTTTGAAACAATACAATTTGGCTGCAGTTACGGATATGTGTCTGTTCCAAGGTTTAAAATGTCATCCCAATGGTGTCACCATATCATGCTGTCTTCACTGTGTTCAGATACAGTGCATATGTTATTGTCCAAATGGAGTAATTCAACAGTGAAAGTCAGATTTTTGAAATCTAAATCTAGTACAGAGTGAATACTGAACTAAAGCTTGACTTTAAGAAATTATTTTGCAACGCAAAGTGGACCATCTGTCAGAACAATTGCATTTCACTTCATTTTCTTGTTTTTAAGCATTTCACAATTAGGAAATTAGAAGCTTTACAACATAGCACAGTGAAAAGTTTCTATGTCCCAGTTTTACACACTGAGCTGCCCCGTTACTTTTTCCCCTCTACCATAATGATGTGGTACCCAAACTTTGTCTTAACAGGAGGGTCCGTGTAGACAGGTTTATCCATAGAACTGATAGGCAGCGCAAATGCTGCTTCCTGAAAAGGTCCAACCATCGATCCCCGTGTCATCCATCCCAGGTCACCCTGGCAGGAAAAAACAGCCATTAAGGTAACATGTAGTATGCACCTAATATGGGCACCAAGCAGGAAAATGGATCAACGTGACCAACAAAGGCTGTTCCAGCAGCTTAAATATTCATGTGATGTCCCTGACTAACAACCTCATCTCCATTAATGTTTTTCTCAGTCGCTTTGGTACATTTCTCAAATCATCCTTGACATTTGCAAAACAGTAAGTGCATGTCTCAAAACAATTCCTACAAATAGCAAAACACCATGGATTACCTGCAAAAGCCAGTTTCTTGCTCAAAATCCTTAGTTCATCTCTCAAAAGTAAATATTTGTGTCAGTGAACATGACAGTGGCATCAGAATGATAAGTCCTTGTGTCATTGTGTGGATCAGACAGATTGCTTCATCATGTTGTCACTCTCACAGTGTACTCTGGAGGGATGAGATGAGAGATAGATGAGATGGGATGAGATAGTCCTTTGTTTCTCCCCACGCCAGGGGAAATTCACATTGTTACAGCAGCTTATGTAGCAATAAACATAGTAATAGAAATAAAATAATAATAAAATAGTAGTAATAATATTTACAATATGTACAGGGATGAGAAATGAGAAAGATGAGAAATGAGAGGGATGTTCTGATGTAAACTGTGACTAAAGTTCTGATGACAATTATTGTAAATTGTAAGTTCCACCTTAGTGAATGTGGGAGATTGATTGCAAGAGACTGGACCAGATTCACATTTAGACTTTTACTGTTTGTACTGTAATTTGTTGACAGACCACGTCATTGTGATACAGAAAGGAAAACAGCGCTCATAGCACAAAGAAAAAAACAAAAAAATAAAAGTAGAAATGTGAACATAGGACATTCTCCTCAGGGAAAACTGTCCATGCAGTGCTGTAGGAATTCCAGTGCAGTCCTCCTACATCTCCTGACATTCCTGTCTGCTGGGCCACAAATTCTCATCCACATCACAAATATCTTCTCTTGCGTCTTTGAGTGATTTCAGAAAACTCTAACCCTTCACACATTTCCCGTCGTTAGAGAAAATCAAGATTCACTTGGGAACAATTTACCAATTCAGGACAGAAAAAAAGTCTAATGAAAATGTATAGAAACATCCTTGACATATTCTGACAAGTTGTTCAACCATTCTGCATGTAAAGACTTATACAACTAGAAAAGCACTCAGAGAGTGCAGTCCTCCTCCAAGGCTGGTCAGTTGACATATCATTTCTGACGGATGAAATCTTTAATAAAAAATGACCTTGCGCTGAGCACAAGCATGTGTTATGCATGTGCATGTTATGTATGAATACCAAATTGCATGTAAATTACTCTTATAAAAGTCTGTTGATCAGTTCATCAGTTTTGGCAAACCTTTGTTTTGCTACTGTTGAAATAACCGTTCCTTCCATGCTTTTATTTTGAAGACGTATTTTTAATGTTGCGGGATTTTATTTTGTCACCATTCCAGCAGCACAGGAAGTGATTCTCTAAGAAGCGGTTTCTTGACATGACGAAGATGCTGCTGAAAAGTCAGAAAATTCAAATGAAGATGAAAGACAACGGATCCAGTTGTTGCTGTCTAGCAAAGGATGTGTCTAAACTTTGAAGCAGCTGGAATGGAGACAAGCTCTTACTGTGAAGGAATGAGTGAAGGACAGGAAGGTGGATTTGTGTTCAAAATAAGGCTGACGGCTGAACTTAACGTGTCTGGCTGGGGTTTGCTACATACATGACCTAAATATGTAGCGGACGGCAGGAATTGATGGGGCTCAGAAACAGCCCACAGTTTAATCATTTGTTCCTTGTATGATTTCCAACTGATAAATCACAGTCAGTTTGTAGTAGGATGCAATCATGTGATGGTCAGCAGGTAACTGACACAGTGTTCACATCATGGTTACAGCGACGCCGTGCCGGCTGCTATATCTCCCAATGGGAAATCTTTAACAAAGCTGTAGATCCAGACTATAAGCCGCATCACTGCCAAAATCTAATCACTTGGTCCTTGTGTCATTTCTGACCTTCTCTGAAAATTTCATCCAAATCTGTTGCTCCATTTTTCAGTAATGTTTCACACAGACGGACAGACAGATTCACAGACAAACGTACGCCGATCGTCACATAACTCCGCCCGTTCCTTTGCGGAGTAATTAACTAATGCCTAAATGTTGTGGGGGGTGAGACTATCCAACAGAGACTCATTATAATACATTCTGATCAACATGACATAAGCAATTGATAATGTAGGAAACGGCAGAGATTTGAACATAATCATTTGCATGGATGAACCAAAGCATTTGCAACTTGTTCAAAGAAATGAGAAACTGCTTTTTTAATGCGCACAAGTGACACAATGATGTGAAGATTGAACAAGTAGTTTAGAGAATTTCAATTCTGATCTGAGTAATGTACCAAAGCGACTGAAAAAACTGTAATGTTTCCCAGAAGCTATGAATGGTGGGATGCGGGTGTGAAAAAGCAGGAGTGGATGTAAAGAGAAGGGCAAAAATAGCATGTTCAGAACTAAAAATTGTTATTTATCACCCATGAAGACTCATTATGAGGTTTAGGAGTACACATCATACTTAATAATTTCCCTTTGTGTGCTGCTGTAAACAATCCTGCATATGGTTACAAAGACAGAAACTCTGAATACATTTCCATTGCAACAGTGACCTCATCCAAGCCACATAATGTGAAAAACTTTACCACAGAAAAACCATCGTCCCTAGGGGGTGTGAGTAACACTACCTGAGATCATTTCAATCCAGCAATAAAACAGCAAAGACAGTGAGGAAAAAATAAAATAAACACTGTGCATCTATGAGTTTATGTACTTACTCCTTGTCTAGCTTTGTCTTCACTGTATTGTGTTGCTACTTCGCTGAAACGGACTCCAGACTTCAGTTTCTCCATCGCCTCCATGCATTTTCCGTGTTTTTCACAGAGGATATGCCGAACCTTGAAAAGACACACGGATCAGAAACGCACAGTTAGACTTTCAGGAATAAAGGACAGTTATAGACTAATAGGTAATATCACTGTAGATATTGTGCTTAGCAAACACAGATGAAGCACCCCAACAGCTGATCAATAGAAAAGTTATACTTTATATCTTGAAGCCCGTGAATTCTTTAATGCTTTTTAATACTGGTGCTTCCTTCTCTCTGTGACATAACGTTGACATTATGCAGCCAAAATGCTTGTTTTTCGAGTAATGGTCTGCAGATAAAACAACTTGCTTGGAACAGTTTCTGAGAACAAACTATCTTTCTGAATGTAACTTAAGTAATATTTCACCTGTTCCTATGGTTGCCAGTTTAAATGTTCTGTTGTGTCAGAAATCAAAGAATCATCCAAGAGACACTGAATTATAATAGAGAGAACAAGATACTGCATGTAAACTATAAGACACAGAAATGTGTTCCTGGTCTTAAGTTGTTATTTTACTTCTCATCATGATGTGTAAGTGCAAAATCTGGTGCCGACTCGACAACGGTGGAATGTAACAGAATACATTTGCTTAAATACTGTACTTAAAAACAAATTTGAAGTACTTGTACTTTCACCATTTTATGCAAATGTACACTCATGCTACATCTCAGAGGCAAATCTTGTACTTTATACTATACATTCATCTGCCAGCTTTAGTAACTAGCAAGCTTTCAGACTACAATTCGTAACACCCCACCTTTTCTGTAAAAACAAAACTTTTAATGTTGAGAAAGTTCTCCAACATCCCAAGCTAAAGAAGCTAATGAACAGATCTCTTGTATCCGTTGGAAAATGCACAACTTGGTTGTTTGTCTAAGCTTAGGAGCAGCTGATTCTTTGGACATAGTGTATGTGGTTCACACAAGACTGCAATGCTACAAACACAGTCTAATCTTGTAGAATATGATGCAATGCAACTACACAATAGTATATAAAGTAGCTACGATTTGCTCAACATTAAACATCCACCGCAGAAAAATGCAACATACACATTCATGCAGCAGTACTA
The DNA here is from genome assembly GCF_022539595.1 of Amphiprion ocellaris. NCBI lineage: Eukaryota > Metazoa > Chordata > Actinopteri > Pomacentridae > Amphiprion > Amphiprion ocellaris. Next base: position 34,234,384 of record NC_072778.1, on the reverse strand, counting down.
CTAATTAAAATTCAAACTCAAATTGAATTTCCCAACATTGGAGGTTTCATTTGGTACGAGCCTTTTTTTTTTCTTTTACCCTCTGCTATCCCTACCCAAATCCCTACATGTCTTTTTCTTTTTTCCTCAAGAAAGGCGCCACGCAGCACTGCGCAGCAGCCTGAGCTGTCATTGGCAGGGCAGCTCAATGACATTTCATTGTATATGGAAGTGTGCAATGACAAATAAAGCTATCTATCTATCTATCTATCTAAAAAAACATATGTAACAGTAAACAGGGTTTCTGCAGATATCAACCAGTCAAATTCAATGCTTTTTAATGCCATTTTAATGCTATACTGTTAAAATTTTAATGCCACGACTGTGAACTCAACAAATTACATGGGTTTGTTTTTTTGTAAAAGATGATTTTTATATGAAAACTGTCCACACATTTCATTATTTCTGAATCCAGAAACCACCCCTGACCACCAACGGGCTGCAGTCATTCTCTGAAATCCACCTTTTTGAGTCATTTTTGCTGGAATTTGCATTTCCCCATTTCACCGCTATCCTCCTCCTGGTCCAGTCTGCCGACCACTTTAAAAACATGCAATTTTTGGCAATTGTACCTGACCGGCTGGAACAATTACCGTAATGCTTCGGCATGTTTATGCAAATGCACATATCTGACGAATCGCAGTCTATAATTATATATTATTATTGTTAAATATCTTTCTTGAAAACTGCTGATAGAATTTTTAATGCCATTGAGAATCAAATTTAATGATTTTTTAATGCCATTTAAGGCCTTAATTTTCACAAAATCAACTTAATGACTATTAATGCTTTTTAATGCCCTGCAGAAACAATGGTAAAATACTGATAGGAACATTTTTCTGCAGAATGAGTACTTATAGTCATGATACTTTAGGCACAACATGCTGACAATACATACTAATGTAGGTTTTACTTTAGAACAGGATCTGTATCATTTTTCCACAGCTGCAGCTGGATCACATGTTCGTGCATCATCTTCTTCCAGTTAATTCAAAAGAAATTGTGGTGTGATGAGCTAACACCACTGGCCAGTTGTTTAAAACAGATACCCCACATTAAGCCATGTGTGAGTTTTTGCGGTGCAGCGTTGACTAAAAATGTGAACATTAAGGTTACCTTCACAGAGGTTCCTCCCTTTGGGGCTTTTTCTTTCTTGTCAGCGTCTGCACCTCCTGAAGCACCTCCTCCTGAAGCAGTACCCAAAACAAAACCAATTAAAACATACAAGAACACTGCAAAAGCAACGTAACAATAGTGTTAACGTGAACGACAAGAAGGAAGTGTGTGCTGTTTTTGTGCTAACTTAGATGCTAGAAAATGTGGCGGTAATCTACTAGAATACAACATATAATTAATAGTAAATAACTTATGGGCCACTAACCTTTACCACCTTTGCCACCTTTTCCCTTCGGCGGCATTTTTGTTTAGCGTAAACTAAATTTTAAGTAATACTGAGAAAGGAAGACCTGTACTAGCATGCGTTCATGCTAATATTGTGACAGACATGCGCAATAAGGTGTTTCTTCTTCTTTGGCACATTAATGGTAGATTACAGCTGCTGAACATCTATACCGCCACCTGCTGTGAAGAACACGAAATGTCATCCTACAGGTCATAAGTAAGTTCACTAGTTAAAATCATAGACTGTATAATAAAGATATTTTATCTCTATCTTTCTTTATTATACAGTCTATGGTTGAAATTCATCCTAGCAACAATTTAACTTACAACGTACCCAAAAACTATTATTTTCATTGTAGAAAAGTTTAATTTCCATCTATCTATCAATTTATCAATCTATCAATCTATCTATCAATCTATCAATCTATCTATCAATCTATCTATCTATCTATCTATCTATCTATCTATCTATCTATCTATCTATCTATCTATCTATCTATCTATCTATCTATCTATCTATCTATCTATCAATCTATCTATCTATCTATCTATCTATCTATCTATCTATCTATCTATCTATCTATCTATCTATCTATCTATCTATCTATCTATCTATCTATCTATCATATACATATACACAGGATCTCATGTAAAAAATAATAAATTATAATAATTATAATAGGCATTTTATATATATATATATATATATATATATATATATATATTATACATTCCTCTAAAATTCCTCGAATATATAAATACACACACACATATATACGTGTATATATATATATATATATATATATATATATATACATACATACATACATATATATATGTGTGCGTGTGTGTGTGTGAGTGTGAACGTATATATGTATGTATGTATGTGTCTGTGCTTGCGTGTGTGTGTGGAAAAGACCTCTGAGCTTGCATTGTGATAAAAGGGGTCTTTTTAAACTTGTATGTTATGTATTAAAATGTAGGGAAAAAGAGAAAACATCCCTCTCTCTCTCTCTCTCTCTCTCTCTCTCTCTCTCTCTCTCTATATATATATATATATATATATATATATATATATATATATATATATATATACACATATATGTATGCACATATATATGTGTATATATATATATGTTTTATATATATAATTATTATTATTATATATAATTATTATTATTATTATTATTATTATTATTATTATTATTAGTTTTGTTTGTTTCACTTTGTATAATTAAGTAAAAGGTATATGTTACATATTTATTTATTACTTACTATTTATTACTAAATCTGCCTGAGATAAATAAAACGCTGTCTTAGTCACCGGAAGCTTGTTACAACAACTAAAGACGACAGTAGAAAAAAATGCGATTGTATAGACAAGTTTATTTTTTTTAAGAGAGAGGAAGAAACGTGGCCTAAACAATAAAGCCAGCAACACATCATCTTGGAAAAAAACTATCTTAAAATCCATACTTAAGCGAGCATTTCACCAGACCGCCATTGTTCTACCGCCATTTAAATTCACTGTAAATGTAAAAACGTCCTCAGAATAACCGACAAACAGCTGAGTCCAGACAGTAACGTTCAGGAAACATTCAGGAAATTTCCGGAAAATTGTGCTGTTCAAGGAACTTTCATTGAAAGTTACTGTTTGCTGGGGAAGGTTTTAAAAGGTGTCCAACAGAATAAACCCTCCTATCCGGTGTCACGTCGTCGCGGCGTTACCATGGCAACCACAGTGAACACAAAACGGTGCGTGGCGCTGCAGCAACAAAACACGACCTCATAGACACTAAACATGGAGAAGTACGAGAAGGTTTTGTGTTTGGGCAGAGGAGGAGCAGCAGACGTGTTTCTGATGAGACACTTGGAGCTGGGCAGCCTGTCGGCTGTGAAGAGGATCAAAGTGGAGAAGACCGGGGCAGAAAACACACCCAGGGCTGTTCTCCAGGAGGCCCACATCATCAGGAGGCTGCAGCACCCAAACATTGTGCACTGCAGCGATGCATTCATGAACCCTGCAGACGGATTCATCTACATCGTGATGAGCTACTGCGATGGAGGAACGCTGGACGACAAGGTGAAAGAGAGGAAACCTCAGGACTTTTTCACAGAGGACACAGTGATGGGCTGGTTTGTGCAGGTGGCTGTGGCTGTCAGCTACATACACGAAGCCAGAATCCTGCACCGGGACATCAAAACCTCCAATGTGCTGCTGACCAAGCAAGGCCTGGTGAAGTTGGGAGACTTTGGCATATCCAGAGTGATGACCAACACCACTGACATGGCATCCACATGCGTTGGGACGCCCAGCTACCTCAGTCCTGAGCTCTGTCAGGACGTCCCGTACAGCTGCAAGTCCGACATCTGGGCCCTCGGGTGTCTCCTGTATGAGATCTGTGCTCTCAGGCCTCCTTTTGCAGCCACAAACCTCCTGAGTCTGTTCTACAAGATCACCAAAGGAGAGTACGATCCTGTGCCTGACGCATTCTCACACGATATTTCCTGTTTGGTTCACAAAATGCTCAGCCTCAATCCAGAAAACAGGCCGAGTGCTGCTTGTATACTCAGCAGTGCTTATGTGCAACATCACCTGGAGGCTATCCAGGAGAGACAGACAGGTTTTACCCCTGTGGCTGATGTTAACAACGAAGGAAAAACCACAGAAATGAATAAAACACTGGGGTCACATGTTCTCAGTCAGTTGTGGGAGGAGACAAGTGATGCAGAGGAGGAAGACGCCGGTGAGCAGAGCAGCTGCTTCTATCCTGAGGACTTTGATGAAGATGGAAGTTCTCATAACGAACACTCGAGGACCAGGAGCGATTCAGCCGAGTCTGTCGGTAATGTAGAAAAAGTAAATGGAAAGTGAAGCTTCATCCTGATCACAGCAGTGACCCTCCAAAGGGTCAAAGATAAACGCCAGAGGTTGAAAGATGACTGACGGGGAAGAAAAGGATTAAAAAAATAAGTTCAGATACACAAATATGTGTTCAATTGTAGGATTTTTCTTTAATCTTTGCTTTTTTATTGTGAAATATCAAATAGCTTAACACAAAGCCACAATCAAACCATGTAAGAATGATGGTTTAAAGGGGATCATAAGAGATTAAATTCTGCAATCAGTATGTGTCCTTAGTGTCATCTTAGGACAACATCAAGTAGCACTGGTACAGTAGCTCATTCAAAATCCATATTATTTTGCTTCTTTTTAAAAATGTATTTAGCTTCATGTTTTATGATTTATTTTACTTTGAAGACAAAGCACCTCTTCATCCATCTATTTCATGTTCCAAACAGACTCCTGGACACATTTATTCCTTATAGTTTATCAATTCAACATCATCTGACGTGTTTGTTGAGGGCAACTTTAAAAGTGCATCCAACAAGTTTTATATGAACTCTTTATCTGAAAAAGTATCTCTATCTACAGTAGGTGGATATCGTGCAGTATAAAGTACAATATTGGTTTCTTGAGTGACTTGAATAAATGTAGGCAACTTTCTATTGCTGCTTCTAACACAGTATTAACTCCTTTTTGTTTTCTTACTTCTTAGTTGAATCACCGGACATCTCAGGTCTCTAGACGTTTGTCAATTCGTTATTTAGAATTCATTATTAAGGATTGTTTCGAGATCATGTGCATGATAAACACCAATATGCAGAAATTCAATTTTATACCTAGAAATGAATTTTGCTTTTTACCAAAATATTAAAGACAAAATTCACCAAAAGTGACACATATGTACACTCTGATGTTCTGAACATTATCCGTTTTAAATCGACCAAGGGTATGTTTATTAATCAAGAAAAAACATCAGATATTCGCTGGTTTTATCTTCTCAAATGTCAGGATTTATCATATTTCCCTTGTTTTTATGTAAATTGAGTATCTTTGAAATCTGCACAGTTACTTGGACAAAAGAGTCATGAAGCTATTTGGTTCAGAGAAATGTGGCAGCCATTATTCTCTACTTTTCAGCTTCTAGACGATTAAGCAATGAATCAAAAAAGATAACAGTGAGAGGTATAAACCTGTATTACTAGTAAGAGTTTCATCACATGCCATGAGAATTAAGATTAAGTTTCTGCTTTGGTCACATCTTTAAACCACTAAAAACTCTTCTGTATAAAATTCTATATTTAAAAGTGTTTCTAAATATGTATTTTTTTTGTCTATTGACTACTTATTTCAATGAGTTTGTGTCTTCTATCCTGTAAAAATGCCATATAGCCAAGGTAACGAGGTAAAAAGTGTGATTTTCACCAGAGAGAGTCTTGATTGAAGTCATGATATATATTTTTTTAAAAACAGCCTTATTTTGTCCACTTAATATACCTGCTTATTAACTTGTCCCTTGTCTTTTTAGGGGAAGTAGTTTTTTTGTTTTCATAGAAGAATTATAATACAAAAGCCTCAGATTTTGGTATCATTTCTTCAGTACCTCAGTGATAAATGGCTCAGCAAATGCTTTCTCTCTTACAGTATTTCCCGATGCTTCAGAACAATTTGAATATCCGGATGACTTTGAGGAAGATGAGGAAAAAGAAGACCAGGATGCAGACTTTGTCCAAACTGCATCTCCTCAGCAGCCACATGATGATACACTGGTGGAGGAATTTCAGCTGTGCGACGCTGGAGGACTGACCGTCACACTGAAAGCACTGAAGGAAAAGGGCTGAAAACTTCTGCATCCCTAAAAAAAACTGCAAATCAGGATGGACCAGGGTATTAAATAAAAGGATCACAGTGCTCCGAAGTATTTTTAAAGTGCCAAGGTTGGTTAGGTGTTTCTAAAGTCAGTTTGATGCCATGTTCTTGTCATGAGATGTCCTCAAAGTGTTAATTTGGATCGTATTTATTACACCTCTTAATGCAACTATATGTGTTCTATTCAGTCAACTTTCTCTTTTAGTATAATATTAAACACTGCATGGAATGAAATGAATGAATGGGAGGAAGTACGTGGTGTAGATTGCTGACCACAAAGATGTTCAGATTACACCTAATAATACAACCAAAATTAAGATAATAAATAAGAGGAAGAAACATATTTGGAAACTGAGATTAAAACAGAAACTGGACTCTGTAAGATCAACACTGGATGCATCAGTAACCAAAGAGAGACTTTTATAAGCCTGACAACCTGTTACCTAAAAGTAGATTTGATCATACTTGCATGTCAGCCAGACATTTTCACTAGAAGTTCACACTTTTTCCAGCATCAGAAAAAAGCATTAATATTCTCTCTACCTCTTTTTATCACACAAACTAGTAAATTTATTATATATTCAAATTTTAAGCCAAGAGATATTTTAGTTTCTCTCACATTTATTATGTTTAATCTTGAACTAATTAGAAATTGAGCAGCTTTATTGCTGTCATGGAAAGGGTGAACATCTACAACAGGTACAATTTATCCATAATCCAAAGTAGTCTGGTCGGATTTTGCCTCTTGGACAGAATTTAAAATCAAAGAAAAAAGAAATCCTGAAATTACATTAGAAATGAAGATCTCTGAAGGATTTTTTTGTTTGTTTAATTATTGGATCATTTTACATTTCTGTGATTTAAAAAACATATAAATCCATAACTTATTCGTGAAAAATGCACATTTGTTTGTGTTTATTTGTTGTGGGTCAGATGAGAGGACAGACTTTTAACAAGAACATGAAAATGGAAGAGGCTGTTGTTTTATTGTGCTGTTTTCCATCATACTTAAATAGACATGATGCTGGCTATTCTGCGTGTCGACCTTTTCAGAGCTGGTCGTCTACATCATGATATGCAGTCACATTCAGAGCGTTAACTTATCTAGAACTGGTCATTTCTGTGTCTATGTGGCTCAGCGTCATTCAGTCCAGAGTGGCTTTGAAAACACACCACAAAATAAAATGGATTACCTGATTCTGGATAGCAAAACATGGGATTTTTAAATCCAGATCATTCTGATCCAAACTGAACAACTGGAAGGGCAGCACCGGGTGGTAATAATGTTACTGTCCTCTTGTATGTAAGTGGAGCTCAAGGACGTACAATCTTTTAGTCATCCGTCTTTTAAGCTTTGCAGGAGAATCCAAATGAATCCAGCAGAAGGGAACTATCAGTGGACACTTGATGATTCTTTGGTGGTCTGGACCTCATTAGCAGTGAGAGGGATGCTCCCAGGAGTCTCTACCTTTGACCTTTACTGTAGTCGGTTTTGTTGAGAGCGCCTGCACTTCTCCTGACACTTCATGTCATGTAAAAGCACCATGAGTGACTTTGGGAAAGCTACAAATGGAGACACTGGAGAGGTGAACATTTTACCACACCTCCTATCTGAGGGTGGATCTGTTTCAGGTCTATGCCCAGTGTTTCAGCTAATAATGATAGTGGGAGAGTCAGAAGCTACAGGCAGAGCACAAAGTCTTCATTCTCAAACAATCAGGGCTGAGCAACTTTCTTTATCTGTCTTAACTCTTGTTTAACATCACAACATTCACAGCATTTTGCGGCTGCATGCAACACGTCTCTATAAAATCCCACTGTACCTCCAACAATTGTCAAAATGAGGAGAAAACACTGCGCTGTAATTGTTACAGTCGGGTCCAGTTCAAATATAAATTCATAGGAAGCAAACAAAGTGAAGCAAACCATCACTGCTGTCGTTGGAGCAGTTTGGCAGTATCTCTTGCTTTCTCGCCCAGTGTCACGGCTCTGGTAGGCATCAGACATTTGGATGTTGTCGGGCCAGTTTTTGACTCGTTTTTGTGTCAGAGCCTGGGATTGATGTATGAATCATGTCAGGTCAGCACAACTCATGCATTAATTGCACAATAAATGTTCTTAAAATCAGTGTTATACTATTTAAATGTGTATCAATTTCAGTGTCGAGCTAGCAGTGCCTTTATAAAAATAATAACTCCTAACAGAGTTCATGTCTGAAAGCGGTTTATATGTCCCAGGAAGGTTGTCATCTGAGTCCAACACACAGCTGTGCAGTTAAACCTTCTAGAATGAGACACAATCAAGTCAGGAGTCTCATCTGAAGCGTCAAATTATGTGGTGGAAATCTCTGACACCGCTGCTGGATGCATCAGGAAACACGGGAAACAATCAAAATTCAGCTTCTTCTGGTAAAGAGGTGCTACTTGTGTGATAGTCATTTGTATATTTCATGCGAAAGGTTAGTGGAAAAGGTTCTGGTGCCCTCGAGTGATTAACCAGGTACAAACAAAACCTAAAAGTCAGAGCTAGGGTACATGCCCCGGAAATATGAAGACTATGGAAACCGATGAGGGACAAGCAAACCCGACTCGCTATGGGGCAAAATATGAGAAATATGAAAATCTGGATTATTATTTAATTTTTGGTATCATTTTCAGAATTAATATTTTAATTTTTTTAATAGGTTTTAGTTACTCTATAGGAAATATATGAAAATCGGGGTTATTATTAACTTTTTGGTAACCTTCATTTTCATTAAAAAACAATGTTTGAGTTACTCTGTAGGAAAAATATCAAAATTTGGATTATTAACTTTTTGGTAACCTTCATTTTAATTTTTTTATTTTTTAAAATTAAATTTTGGTTACTCTTTGCTATTATTTACTTTTTGGCAACTTTAATTGAAATTTTTAATACATTTGAGTCACTCTGTAGTGAACTGAGGTGTATGGTGATTTCTGTCGAGAAATAAATGAAACATAAAAAGGGGAAATTCTTATCGGTCAAGATAATATAAGATATACTGAAAATAGGAACAAATTTGAAGTGAATAAAGGCAGGAAGGAAATATAGCAAATCACGGTGTCAGTCTGCAGATCATTTACATGCCAGATAAAGCTTCACTAGCAGGTCACAGTTTCTCTAAGATAGATGCCAGAGGTGGGACTTTACAGAAACACATATTAATGATAAACTAGGCAAGACAGGCAGCTTTATTTGTATATGTGTATTTGTATAGCACATTTCATACAGCAGGGCAACTCAATGTGCTTTACATTAAAACATTAAAAGCATTGGAAATATTCAGGCAAGCATAAAAGAGCACATTTAAAATAAAAAATATAATAAAACACAAAAAAAGAGAAGAAAATGTTGACATATATATTGAAAAATAAAATTACAATTTGCATTTAAAATAAGTGAAAATAAGCTATATAAAGAAAGCAGTGGCAAATATGAAAGTCTTGAGCTGTGATTTAAAAGAAGTGAGAGTTGGAGCGGACCTTCAGCTTTCAGGGAGTTTGTTCCAGATATGTGGAGCATAATAAGTAAACGCTGCTTCACCATGTTTAGTTCTAACTCTAGGGACTGAAAGCAGACCAGGACCTGAAGACCTCAGAGGTCCAGATGATTCATAAAGTGACAGCAGATCAGCTATGTATTTTGGGCCTAAACCATTCAGTGCTTTATAAACCATCAGCAGGATTTTAAAATCTATTCTCTGGCAGACAGGAACCAGTGTAGAGATCTAAGAACTGGACCTTGTTAGGAGTGGAGCAGCAGCTTTCTGTATGAACTGCAGCCGTCTGATGGACTTTTTAGGGAGTAAAGACACTGTTACAGTAGTCTAGTATGCTAAAGAAACCAGCATCTACTCAGTGTTTGTATGGGGCTATAATCCCCTGGTGATATGGTGATGTACATTTGTGTGTCATCTGCATAGCTATGGTAATTTGTTTTGTTGTTTTCCATTATCTAACCCAAGGGGAGCATGTAGATGTTGAATAGCAGAGACCCCAGAATGCATCCCTGAGGTACTCCACATACCATTTTCATCCGCTCAGATGTGTAATTATCTATAGACACAAAATAGTCCAGGTCATTTAAATAGGACTTAAGCCAATTTAGAACTGCACCAGAGAGTCCCACCCAGTTTTCAAGTCTGTCCAGTAGTATCCTGTGGTAAACCATGTCAAATGTAGCACTGAGATCAAGTAACACCAAAACTGAAATTTTACCACTGTCTGTGTTTCAACAAATGTCCTTGAGGACCTTGACAAGAGCAGTCTCTGTGCTGTGATGTGATCAGAATCCTGACTGGAAGACATCAAAACAGTCATTTATATTTAGATAGTTGTTCAGTTGTTCAAAAACTGCCCTTTCAATAATTTTACTTTAAAAGGGAGGTTTGATATCTCATATTAGTCTGCTTTTTTAATGACTAAAATACATGTGTTTATATTTATGATGCTCCTGTCCCTGAATGATTACTACAGTCCAGTCATGTGGAAGCAAAAATAATAATGGAAAAACCAACAAAAAGCGTCCGTCACAGTAATATCTTGTGTACTTATAGACATGTTTTCAGGTATTTGGCTTTCATTTAATTTGTCACCTGTATTCGTTATTGCTTCTTGTCTCCAGCCTGCCTCAGTTACACGAGGAACACAACGGGGTTTCTTTAACCGCTTTTTTCCCCCTGAAAAGCTGAAAACATGTTAACTGGCTATTTGTTCCTGGTCAGAATCAAATCATTATCTAGCACTGTACTTAAATGAAAGAAATCAAGAAAATTTGAACTCATCTTTTGTCAAAGGTCAATAATATTAGCGTCCCACTTCTTTCTACTTCACTTTGTGCAAAAAATACGCCGCATTATGTACTGCCACTTCTTCCCCCAGCAGTACATCTGTAATTCTCTTTCGCTTCGGCCCTCTTTTTTATTAAACTACTCATCCTTTGAAGCTCATGTCTTTAAAATGACTCCTGTGACACCATGAATTAAAAAAAAATTTAACTTAAAAGCTTCCTTTAGTGCCAAAAGGACATTTTCAAGGACATGCGCACAGACACACTTACACACTAACCTCATTGCTCAACAGTTTGAGACAGAACAGACAGGTGAGGTGTGAAGCAGATCAAAGGAGTCATGTTTTTGCCATTAACACATAACACTTTCAGGATGATGATGATGGAGATGAGTTAAGCTCTAAATGTACCACGGTTAGATGTTGTCTCAACGGAAATGTAAGATTCACCTTTTTATCAAGACACGATCTCTCTCAGTTGACCAAAGTTTTCCCCGCTTGTAGTCAGCAGTGTCAAGCTCACCCACATTACACTTACTTGCAGCACAGCATACAGGTCCTTCTGAGACATCAAACACACAGACACAGGTTTATTTTTCCACCAACTCACACATAAAGGTGACAATCTTTTCCTTTGCAAATTTTTATCACAAACGGGGGGAACCACGTACATGCATCATCTGTGATTTGGTTTTTGACGGTCAGCGTTAACAGTATTTGTTTGTCAACATCTACCAGTCACAGAATGGCAAACTAAATGGGCTGATTAGTCAAGAGCTTCCTAAAATGAATCCTCTTTGTGGGTTTGTTGATAGAGAGTTGACAGGTTGAATCAACTCATTTAGGAACGCTATAAAGACGGCGTAATTGTGTCTGTTTAATGTCATACAGTGCCCAGAGGCCTGTCATCTCATAATCTGTCATAATTAATTAAATCGCAATCCATTTCATCAGACAAACTCTTGTTTTCATTAGATCTGTGAGTGCACAAACCAACTTCTAATCAACATCAAACTTACAGCAAACAACACTTACGTGTATAAATGTTAGTTACGAATAAGCCATTGATCTTGGAATTGTGACATTTTTTTTTGCCATTTTCCTGTCACCGCTTTATTTCTGTCTAAAGATTCCCCCGCTGTGCAGAGAAGAGCTCTAACGTTCCCCTCAATCTTCCCCAGAGTGAAACCTTCACACTCATCTGGTTCTTAATCCACTGATGGTGTAAAGACAAAGACGGCACACTAGCTTCCATGATGAGCACTGCAGAAATGTTGCAACCGCATCCACACTCTAGACACATGATGAGTCAAGCTACAGTTCCACAAAGATTTTTTGAAAAAAAAAAGAAAAAAAAGAGCGAAAAAACAGGTAACATTTTGTACAAATACATTTGCTAATTATTGTTTTTAGAAATTGGGTGACCATTTCTATTTTGATCATGTCTTTTCTTATCTCTGTATTTATCAAAGTGGCATTCATCTTCCATTGTGCGTCAGATTACGTAGTCATTAATGCGTGTTCAACACAAGGAAATAGCGCACCTTTAGTCAGTTCACAGCAAGTGTGATTAAGTGTAATGACACTGCACTTTCTATATGATCGAGAGACCTTTTAACTTTCATTCCAACTCAGCAAATTTGGCCGATTTCCAGGCAGTGAAGAAGTACAATTTTAAACAATTAGCTGCTACTACTCAAACTAGTTTCTTTTTTAAGTGAGACTAAACTGAGAAGTTAAGGGTGTAATCTGTTGTTGTTTCTGCACACTCCAGTCAGGTGGCGTGCTTCCAGACAGCAACAAACCCAACTAAAAGCAGGAGATGTCTATCTACAAGTAATAAGGACTAACATGACCATGTGCATCTCTGTGAATAAGTGGTATGACGATAAAATATTTAAAAATAAAAAGCTCTGGAAGCTCTATTGAAAATGAGATAATGCTCTCATGGTTTTCACATTCTGGTAGTTAACTCTTAGATGCTGTGAAGTCCAACGCATTAAAATCAGAGCAGCAGACCTTATTAATTTGCTGAAAAGCCAAATGAAGGACATATGCTGTGACAATGACATCTATCTCAGTTTAAAGGCAAGTAATCCAGAAATGAGTGCAGTAAACGGTGTGTTCAAATGAGGATTTATTGAACTTTATAAGAGCTGCTGTGGTTGTGTGTTTGTGTTGGCACCTCTGGAAATGTGTAACAACAGACTTTGTGTTGACTGTAGATTGGTGAATGCCGTGACAAAGGCGAACATTTCACCTATCCACAGGAGCGGGAGAAACAATTTCTCAATTTGTCTCTTCACATGGTGTTTTCATGTACCGTTGACTGAACAAGTGAGATTAATTTGTCAGTCTGTAAGAATCCAGTCATGCTTTTGAGTTCAATGAACTTGATGCCGTGACTCTGATGTTCCCATCAATCATATGCAGCTCTGATACTCTGATTAAATTGTGATTTACTGGGAAACCAAAAAAAAGCCGAATGGACTGAGAGAGGCTGACCTGGCCGTGAACACTGCTCATATGAATAGTTTTACCAGTGTTTTCTTCCTAACATCGCTGTTGTTAAGGCACATAAGGCACTTCGTATGAAAAGTCTGTCAGAACCCCCCCCGCCCACCACACTTCACTGATGTAAAATTTGTGAGGGCAGCAACAATTTCCTGCCTTTGCGAAGCTGACAATTTGGCAAGCACGCCCACTTCATGCAGCATTGAGATGTGAGAAGGTAGACGGGAGTTAATTTCTCTCCCTGAAGCTTGTGTTTGAACATGCATCCCTTTGAATGATTACTTCCCATGTGAACCTGGTCATACACACTAGTTTGCTTCAAACATACTATAATACAGTGTACTGGACTTCTGCAGGTTTATTGTCCAAGTACTGTTGCCGTACTCCAGCAGAGGCCATCGTCTTACTGGTATAATCAATATTAAACAACTGTCTCCATCTGTCAAAACTTTCACCTGTAATAAAATGTGCAAAACTAGAACGTAACAAAAGTGTTCTACAGGTTGGATCACCGTTGATTAGGACAGTTTTGGCAAAAAAAAAATAAATAAATAAAATGATCATTCAGCGGTTATTGTTTCATTGTACTCAATTTTGGCTAGTATACGTACGTTACCCGCATTAGCTCTCAAATAGCCCATATATTCTGAGCATTTTCCATTTGAACACTTAACCAAATATCAATAACACCATTAACGTCAGTACCACAGACTGTATGTAAAAGATGGATGTAGCTAAGTTTACTCATAAAGGGAATAAAATTTATAAAATTATTATCATGCTGTTTTCAAAGTCTTGGAACTGTGACCTAAATATGTAGCAGGCAGCGGGAACTGATGGTACTCAGAAAACCCCCGCAATTTAATCGATTGTTCTTTGTATCATTTCCGCAGTGGTGGATTTGTAGTCCGATTGCAATCATGTGATCGTCAGCATCCAGCTGATGTAGTGTTCACTTGTTGTCATGGTTACAGTGACGCTGTGCTGCTATCTCGCAATGATACAGAAATCTTTAACAAATCCATGGATCCAGACTATAAGCTGCATCACTGCCAGATTCTAATGAGGTGGTCCTTGTGTCATTTCTGACCTTCCCTAAAAATTTCATCCAAATCCGTTAGTCTGTTTTTGAGGGATGTTGTGCACAGATGGATTCATCAGATAATTCTGCCGCGTTCCTTGACGGAGTAAAAGAGGGGTTAAAAAGCGAGTGATGTTTCACAATAATATTTATACACATTATTAAAGAAGATAAAACATGTGACTGGGATTTTAAAAATACTTCAGGTTAGCAGGAAATGTGTTTACCAATGTTTTTTTTTTTACTTCACCAAGGAGTGTGGTGGAGTTATGTGACAATGGGCGTACATTTCTCCATCTGTTAATCTGTCTGTTAGCAACATTATTCAAAAACAGAAAAACAAATTTGGATGAAATTTTCAGGGAAGGTCAGAAATGACATAAAGACTAAATGATTAGAATTTGGCAGTGATGTGGCTTATAGTCTGGATCCATGGAGTTGTTAAAAATGTCTGTATAGTTGCGAGATAGCTGCACGGCATCACTGCAACCATGACAACAAGTGAATGCTACGTCAGCTGCCTGCTGATGATCACATGACTGTGATCCTACTACAAATCCACTGCTGTGGACTTATCGGGACTTATCTGTCAAAATAATGCAATGACTGAGCAGCCTCTGAGCGCTTTCCTTGTTTTTTTCTGGGACTCACAACCTTGGTAGTGGATGCTTTAAGGTGCTAATAGGTCCCTTACATTTGACCGTTATTAGTGGACCTCAGATAAGTTCCCTTTCCTTTCCTGGCAGTTAGCAGCCAACAGTATTTGCTTCTATGTACTGGCATGCAAGTTAATTTTATATATATGCACACTGCTGTTCAATTGTGTGATTTTCACTGAAACATTTATCTGGAAGTTGATATACAAGATGTGTGAATTTGCACTGACCAGAAACCGAACATATTTTCAGATTAATAGCGGTTTAACAGTGTGAACATTAACTTCACTGCAAATGGCATCAGTGGCTGCCCCCTGAGAAGGCAGTGTCCCCAGACTTCCTACTCACTCTTTAGCAGCTCTGTTAATAAACAGGAAAATTACTGCTGGGCATCTTTTGTGAGTCATGACTGAGTTTACTAGAAAAGCAAAACAAAAACTATGAAGTCACCAAAAGCTAATATTTACGGTGTAATCTAAAGCAGACTCAAGTCATTTTTCTGACCACAGGAACTCCAGATATGAGGAATTTAAAAGCAGAAGGGCTGTTCATCTCAGTTTCTTTTGCACTTGAAGAACGGACTTCCTTTTACTCGAATAGCATTCTATATTTGGTTTCGTCTTAAGCCAATGGTCCGCCACATGACCAGAGTTCATTCCAGTTGTAGTGGCGGTTATACGTCATTTGTTTTCAGTTGAATGGTTTCGGTAAAATATGGAACTTTCAGATTTCCAAAATGGCCACCAGTGCTGACTAACAAACGAGATAAGGAGTTTGGAATAAAGCAACCTTTAGAGATATTTGAATAGCTGTTTCACCATGACATCGGCAGAGAAAGAACCTGTTCTGACCAACCCCCACAAAAATTACAGCAAACAGACCCATCTTATTGGCCTGGGGGAGAATCTAGACAAAGTGTTAGTGCACCCTCTCACTGAATATTTATAGATAAACTATAATCACTCCTAGACCACATGTGACAAACCATAAGGGTGAAGTGATGATAAACTTCATGACTCAGAAGGTACAAGTTCCAGTATCTGTCACATGGGCGGGTTGGAGAACCAATGTGTGGACAGAGGAGGACAGACTGGTACAGGCAAATTTAACGTATTTAAAATGAACAAAACCTCATAAAACAACTAGGGGGAAACCAACAGGGTTAACTAGACAAAACCAAACCTGACTTAAACCACCTCAAGGACTAATATAACCTTCACAAATAAGGCAGAATAATATTATTAAGTGGGGAGACAGAAACTCAGACCAGATAACAGAGGGGGCGTGAACTAAACTGAGACTAACCAAAGTTAATACAGAAAAGAGGCAATATTACAAAAGGTCAAGGTCAAAATCCATTCAACACTTCCCTCAGTACTGGCTGTGTCCCCTCACCCCTCAAGCTCGCCTCTGTCTCCCCCATCCTCAAAAAACCTGGTTTGGATCCAACCTCCCCTTACAACTTCCGGCCCATCTCCAACCTCCCCTTCTTATCCAAAACATTAGAACGTGTCGTCGCTGCCCAGTTGAAAACTCATCTCACCTCCAACAACCTGTATGAAACCTTTCAATCCGGATTCCGCTCTCATCACAGCACTGAAACTGCTCTCCTCAAGGTCACCAACGATCTCCTCCTCTCCTCAGACTCTGGACAAGTCACCATCCTCATTCTTCTCGACCTCTCTGCAGCATTTGACACAATCAATCACTCCATCCTCCTGTCCCGCCTTCAATCCTCCATTAACATCACCGGCACCGCCCTCACCTGGTTCACATCATATCTCACAAATCGACAACAATTCATCAAGGTCAACAACTGCACATCCGCCACCGCCCCCCTGTCCCATGGTGTCCCTCAAGGATCAGTCCTTGGCCCCCTCCTCTTTATCCTGTACCTCCTCCCCCTCGGCAACATCATCCGCCGCCACAACCTACACTTCCATTGCTACGCCGACGATATCCAACTCTACATCTCCACCAACACCACCGCCACCACCACCCTCCCCTCTCTCTCCAGCTGCTTGGCCGACATTAAATCCTGGACGAGGAAAAATTTTCTCCTGCTAAACTGCGACAAGACTGATCTCATCTTTATTGGACCTAAATCACTCACACCATTTCCCCACTCCCCCATTACCATTGATAACACCACCCTATCTCCTTCTGCTCACATCCGCAACCTCGGTGTGATATTTGACAGCAACCTCACTTTTGAACCTCACATTAATCAGATCACCAAAACTGCCTATTTCCATCTCCGCAACATCGCCCGTCTCCTCCCCTTCCTCTCCTTCTCAGCCACTGAAACCCTCATTCATGCCTTCGTCACTTCCCGCCTTGACTACTGCAATAGCATTCTCTTCGGCTCCACCTCCAAAGTTCTCAATAAACTTCAACTCATTCAAAACTCTGCTGCCCGACTCCTCACCCGAACCTGTTCTCACGACCATATCACCCCCGTCCTGCAGAACCTCCATTGGCTCCCCATTTCACACCGCATCCAGTACAAACTGCTTCTCCTCACCTTCAAGTCCATCCATAATCTTGCCCCCTCTTACCTTACCGATTTGCTCCTCCCCTACACCCCCCCCAGGAATCTCCGTTCCTCCCACACTAACCTCCTTTCCATCCCGCACAGGACCAGCCGGCGACATTGGGGGGACAGAGCCTTCGCCATTGCCGCCCCCACACTCTGGAACTCACTCCCCCATGCCCTCCGTGACTGCACCAACCTCACCACATTTAAATCCCTTTTAAAGACTCACCTTTTTAGATCTGCTTTCCTTAAGTGATTCTGTATTTTATCTTGAACTTGTTTTACTATCTATTGATTTTAATTAACAGTTTTGTTTTATCTTATTGTATTTTATGTACAGCGTCTTTGAGTTTTTGGAAAAGCGCTTTATAAATAAAATTTATTATTATTATTACAACACTCACTAACAAACCGAACAGGAAGTAAGGCAATCAGATAAGCACAAACTGAAACTAGACCTACCAAACAGGGTACTCACGAAACAAGGGGAACTAAAGGAGCACGCAGGCTCAGGGAATTCGGGGTCCGGCGAGAGCATCGTTGACACCAGATCGGTGAAAAGCCGGAGTGGGACCAGCGGGAGGCAGGATTGGTCAGCTAGCAGGTCACTGATGCAAGACTGACTGGCAGGAGTGGCTAGAAGCAGGCAGGTTGTCAACAGATCGGGCACCGGCAGGATTACAGGGATGTTAGTCTATGATCTGGCGGAGAGTAAATGAATGAGCTGGGCTTATAAAGAGTGAGGTGATTACGAGCAGGTGAGCTGATCACTGCAGCTACTTCTAATCACTGCAGTCAGAATGTTGCAGGCAGGACTGATAGGAAAGGGAGTGTGAGAGGGTGAGTGAGGGAAAAAGGCAGGGGCTGGAGCGGGGATCATGATTAGCACAACCAAAAGAAACAAAAAAAGAAAGAGAGGAATTTTAATGTACCACACACTACAGCACACAAACTCAAAATCCAGTATTATAAACTTCAAAATGACAGAATTGCAGCAACAGAGTTCGAGTTCATTATCTGTTATCTTGTCAAGAATATCTTTCTTCTCACTACAGAATGCAGTGAAACACGTTTGTTGGCTTTCACTCGCAACAGAGGGGAAAGACGGGACTGCCAGAGGTGGTTTCTTAACCTTTTCCCATGAGGGCAGCTTTTTTTTAATGGCACAGTTTATAAACTATATAAAGTGTAATATTCGGAGGATGTGCCATGAAAAATTAGTGCTCATTTGCATTTCCAGGTAGGTGTACAACGATGACATCAATGACTTCCTGTCGTCGTGAACTTCATATAGCTATAAAAAGACTGGGCAGATACTGATCACATCAGTGCTCACTCAAAACACAGCTAATAGAAACTTTTAAGGAAGAGACAGAGAGAGAGACGACGCTGCAGTATGATGAAGTACACGATTCTCCTTGTCCTGCTGCATCTCTGCTACAGTGTTGGGTCAGACACAAACCAGAACAACAAGAACCTGTACAACGAGATAATACAAAGTCTGAACAACCTCAGTGAACTCTACAAAGGCAACAAAGTCAATTTCACATCTGTAAGTATAACAAACTGATGCTATCACACTTTGTTTCATTTAACACTTGCAGCTAGGTGTTAGAAAGTTTACTGCGGCTTCATCCGCATCACTCTCAATGATGGCGTTTCTCACAATCAGCTTCTTCTGACACGTGGTGAATAATACATTAATTACATTAATTTCTCTGTCCTTCCAGCCAGACACCGTGGTTGTACCAGAAAAGTACAAAAATGCTGTAAGTATCGCACCTTTTCATCGTCTTCACTTTGAATGGTCCAGACAACCTCAAGCTCAAAAATACAATATAGAATACAATAGAAATACATCATTAATTTGTTTTCAGTAGTAGAAAGACAACAGTTCCCACCATCATAAATACAGATAAGTAAGTAAAAATGTGCAGTAAATAAAAAATATACAATAATAACATAAAAAGCTAAATGTCCGATGTAAAGGAAGTACAAATGTTAAAGTGTTTCATAGTGCAACCAGTGTCCAAGAGTGCAAGAATATAAAAAACTGTTCCAATTACAGAACTAGAAAAAGAAAAAGATGTCAAAATGTACAGGAACTTTTTTTTAAGTAATTTAAAATTTAAAAATGTGTCTTTTGAGAGAACATGCAGACTGAACTCTGTCATTTTTCCATTGCAGTCCTCCTGTGTGGGTGTCTACAGCAGGGAGCTGAGGAATCTTCTCAACAACGTAACGGTTCATGATGCCGACAAAACTGTTCTCCAAGGTCTGAAGCTACAGCTGCAGCATCTGAAACCGTATCAAGAGGTAAGTTATTAAAAATGACTTAATTCAAATCTAGACAGTAAGAACTGAGTGTTTTCTGACTGTTGCATCAGCATCAAACCCTGTTATTTTTTACTTCCATTTTTCAGAATGACACATGTAAAAGGAAACAGGAAAAGAACATCAAAAACACTTTTTGGCATTACAAGTATTTCTTCAAGAGACTCAACAACAGAAGATGAAGACTAAAGCCTGCTTTCTGTTTCATGCAGGGCAGCTTCAACTGCTACTGATTGAGAGTTTTTGTTTATTTCTTTGCGGTTAAAGATTTCACAGAAAATGAGATGACAGATGTGACCTGTGAATGTATTACATATGTATTTTTACACATTTTAAATTCAAGATTGGTCAAAAATGACTTATTTATTTATTTGACTTATTTATGTGTATTTATTTGACTTTTTAAAAATTTATTTATTTGTATGCAAGTGTTGGTTTAATCAGCCATTTGATGTAGATGCTTTATAAAACCAACTGATGATGACACGTGATATTCACAATGTGAAAAACAATATTTCAGTCCAAAGGTGTTTTGCTGCTGTCTTCAAATAAATCAACTACTTTAATAATTTGTTCTTGCTGATTCTTTTTTAATAAAAACTAGACTGCCACTTTGTACCACTCAAATGCACACGTCACTGGTGAAGCAGAGCCATAGACCTGCCTGTATAAGCCTTTTTTTTCTATTAAGCACTCAAGTCCCTGTTTTTTTCTTAAACTTATTGTCTTTTAACAACATTCCAGCTTCCTTCTCCTTCTCTCAGTGACAACATGCTAGATGAAAATTCTGAGGCCAGTGCTATAATGTGCAGTCTGACCTCATGGTGGCAGTGTTGTCACAGTCCTACAATGCTTAAGCACAGACACAGTGATACAGAAGTTTGTCTCATCATCTCATTCCACCAATTGCACATCCTCGAATCATTTCCTCACCTCCCTTCATTGTGTCTTCGTCCCTCCCACCTGAGATACGAGGAGAGAGCAGTTGGGAAGTAACAGGTATTAAACGAAATGAGACTTCCTTGCCTCAGGCCTGTAATTTTAAAGTGACATCAATAAAATATGACATACAGCACGGCAGCATCATGTGTTCACTGTTTTGTTACAGCCTACCACTGTATGATTTCCATCAGGGCGTTCATGATATATAGTATATATTTATTCTTAATCCATATCATAACATGACGGAATGCCACAAAACAACTGTATACTGTGCTTGTTTACTTATTTGTTTATTAGCCCTGCTCTTGTCATTGTTTGCACATTCCAGCTTTGTGTCTGCCATAATAAAAATATGAGAATCAAAATGGAGAAATGAGAGGAGCCTTGTCAGTTTGGTTAACATGATGGCACTGCAGCTGGTTTCAGGCTTCGTTCAAAGCAGCATTTTCATTGTTTTTGGATAGGTCTAATAGCGACAATGCTACTAAACATGCTGGCTAATCGTGACATCCAGAAATCTCATTTAAAAGCTTTAAGCAAAGCCTGACGAAGACAAAGCCATTTTGAACATATGTCACGTGTTATAGGAGGTCTAATTTTTCAGTCTTGAAATATGCAAAAGTGTGTTTACCCTGTGTGTGTGCGTGTGTGTGTGTGTGTGTGTGTGTGTGTGTGTGTGTGTGTGTGTGCGTGTGCGTGTGCGCGTGTGCGCGTGTGCGCGTGTGCACGTGTGCGCGTGTGCGTGTGTGCGTGTGTGTGTGTGTGCGTGTATGTGTGTGTGTGTGTGTGTGTGTGTGTGGATACAAATAGATTGTAATGCCATTAGTGGGTGGAGGAGGTGTTGGAGGAAAAGAGGACGTAGAAGTTCCCCACCTCCTGTGAAAGCATGACTGAAGTGGCTTCACAGGCAAAAACAAAACATGCAACCAGAACAAGAGAGAGCTGCAGTGAATCAGTGCCTCTTTTATCTATTCTACCCATCTGGAGAGTGGTAAAAGTTGACATGTTTGCATGCCAGCACACAAAAAAACACACGGATATGCATCAGCTTTCACAGATCTGAACGGCTGATAAATACGCAGCGATGTGTACTCTCACCGGTGCACTCACACAAACATGCAGCAGTGCACCGCAGAGGTTTGTGGCTCTTAAAACAGTCTGCTTTGCTCTCGGCCATCTTGCTCAGAGCGTTTGTGCATTTTGTGGGCGGCTGGTTACCTGTCATCTCTCATCAGACCAAAAAAACGCAGATCATTTAAAGCCGAACCACCTTGAGTCACCACAAGCAGCACGAGGCGATTTACATGACAGAGATGGTGAAAAGATAATCTGCAGATGCCTTATCTATTCTCATACTTCCTTTTTAGTCACATCAGTCTGCCTGGAGAGCGAATGACTCACTGTAAGTAAGATTCACTGGTTTGGATGATCATCGTGTGTGAGAAAACAGCCTCTGTGTGACATGAAAGTCTCTGAACTACATTGGACACAAGATAGAAGAACAGCAGCTGCACCTTTGAACACAGAAAACCAGCACAAAGGGAGGTAGGTGGAGAGAGATGCTGTGAAATATGGGCCAACGGTGACCACAATTTGCCTGTCTATGCTCTGACCTTTCACTTCTCACCCCTGTCTGGATGATGTCTTTTTCATGTCCAGCCAGCACTCAGCGTAGAGTCTCAAAAACAGAGTAGGAGGGACCATTAAGGGATGAAGTTTTCCAGGAAATGATTAAAGACTGAAGCAAACATGTGGATTGACAACCAAACACACAGCGACTCTCATAATAAACACAGTGAGGAATGGAAGGTGATGTTATGACTAATTTGCTGGTTTAGAGGCCAATTTTAAACAGGAGAGGAAACAAAAAGAGGAGGAAAAAGCAAGCAGTGTAAAAGATTAGAAAACGGTACAAGAAAATGTATGGAAAATATCTGAACAGAAATCTCACATCTGAGGAATACACAGTTTTTCTCACTTCTTCATTCTGTGCATCATAAATGGAGGTTCGTGGCTTTAAACCGCCTATTTAAACATCTAACAGAGTGGATGTTTGCTGAGGAAAAGGTTAAAAGCTGTTTCCTCATCTCCCGTCAGAAGCACTCACATCAGTGCAAAGTGACAGCTGGCATGTCACGATAGTTTCTGCATCCCATGATGCTCCGCACGAAAGATTCCAGCCTGAATAGAAAACCAACTGAGGGGTTTTGCTGAGCCTCGTTGCTGGGATTTTTTACGAGCAGGATTTATCAGTCAGAGCAGATAATCATGACAGCGGCTGGGGGATCTCATTTTTTATCTTTTATCAGGGCATAAACCTGTCTTTCGTAAAAGTCTCTGGTTTAGTCGTGAAATCCCCTGAAGGAGGTTCTCTCCACTCTGCGTCCTGTAGAGACGCATTAGTTGCATTTCTCCATTAGGTGGCCTCAGCGACCCACTGCACCTGACTGTTGTGTTCTGATTTTAGAACCTGGATCACGACTTTATTAAACTACACTAAAATGGTCAGATTAAGAGAAAACGCTGGTGAGAAGAGTTGGATTTAAAAGGGAATTTGGCACTTTTTAACCTCTAATCTCTGCGTAAAGAGGCACTCGTGACAAGTGAAGACTTAACGATTGCAGCTGTTATACAGAAATACACAGAGATTTGTCGCCACAGTCGCACGCTTTCATTCCTGCTTCACTTTCTGTTGAATGGGGCAGCGTGAGAGCGCACGGTGGGAAGCTGAGCTCTTCGGGGTTTGGCCGCAGACGCGCACTGTGGCTGCAGGAGGACGCAGCCAGAGCGCTGATGGCTGAGTGACATTTCAATCCCGCGGTGTGTTGTCATTTCTGCACAATAGCGAGCGACGTGGAGCCCGTGGAGGACACAATCGGACCGTCCTTTTGCGCTGTTGTTGTTGGATGTGGACACTGGATGGCCTCTGGATGCACTTTGCGCAGGGAAGTTCGCGTGGAAGCTATCGGACGTTTGTTTTTACATGTGATGTCAAGCGACAGCTGACCGCATCTCTGTGAGTAATGAAATGAAAATGATGAGAAATATTTTTTTTAAAAAAGAAAGAAAAACCGCAGAGTAGTGTATGTATGTAGGAAGGTGTGACTCGTGCCTTAATTACAATCCGCTCATGGGAAAATCCCTCTCTGACATTTTGGGTTTGTTATTTACTATAGAATCATTTGCAATCCACAAGCTATAATCTATTACATAGGCTAAACAAGAAACCAAAATGAAGAAGTAATATTTTAAACATGCACCATCCTTATGGTGTCAGCCATTTCAAAATTAAGACATATATCTACTGTTTATTAACTATTTTATTTATTCAATCTACAGGGATGCTGGTGAGTTCACTCACTCAGAAAGAAGATTCCTAAAATCACCCTGATTTTGGACTCCGGGCAACACAGGAGAATCAGTCATTACACTGAGGAATTAAGTCACCACTAACCTTTCATCACTGCAGCTCAAATGATGTCAAATCTAATTTACAAAATCAGGAATCAAATGTCCAGTTCGGAGAGGATTGGCCTCGGACATCCAATCTTATCTTTTACAGGAAGATGCAATGTAGGAGATTTTTTGCGAGGCTGGAGAACAGGAGCCTCCTAGATTCTAATCTTGTGGATGAAAATGTAGCACTATGACATAAACTCCTCAAACCCGCACATGTTCAGGGATGGATCTTGTGAACTTTACGACTGTCATCGACAATGGTTTTTTGGATGAGGCGCCATCGAGCCGCGTCCTGACTGGCTGCTTCCTCTCGCTGCTCATTCTCACCACCTTGCTGGGGAACACACTGGTTTGTGCAGCCGTCACCAAGTTTCGACACTTGCGCTCTAAGGTGACCAACTTTTTCGTGATCTCGTTGGCCGTGTCCGACCTCTTGGTTGCCATCTTAGTGATGCCGTGGAAGGCGGTAACGGAGATCACCGGGTTCTGGCCGTTTGGCTCCTTTTGTGACACCTGGGTGGCTTTCGACATCATGTGCTCCACGGCATCCATTTTAAACCTCTGCGTCATAAGCCTGGACCGCTACTGGGCCATCTCCAGCCCCTTTCGCTATGAGAGGAAGATGACACCCAGAGTGGCCTATGTGATGATCAGCGTGGCCTGGACACTGTCTGTCCTCATTTCCTTCATCCCGGTGCAGCTCAACTGGCACAAGGCCCAAACTAAATCTTACACCCCTCTCACTGGGTCATCTGTCTCTCTGAGATCAAATGTTACATCTCACAGCAGCCTAGAGAATTGTGACTCCAGCTTGAACAGGACCTACGCCATCTCCACCTCTCTCATAAGCTTCTACATCCCTGTGGTCATTATGGTGGCCACCTACACTCAGATTTACCGCATTGCCCACAGACAAATCAGGAGGATCTCTGCCCTGGAACGGGCGGCCGAAAGTGCGAAGAACAGACACGACAGCATGGGCGGAAGTTCCAGCATCGCAGAGTCCGAGAGCTCTTTCAAAATGACATTCAAGAGGGAGACAAAGGTGCTGAAGACGCTGTCTGTGATAATGGGGGTGTTCGTGTGCTGCTGGCTCCCATTTTTCATCCTCAACTGCATGGTGCCCTTCTGCGAGCAGTCGAGCGGAGGGGAGGCTTTCCCCTGCATCAGCCCCACCACGTTTGACGTGTTCGTGTGGTTCGGCTGGGCTAATTCCTCCCTCAACCCCATCATCTATGCCTTCAATGCAGATTTCCGCAAGGCCTTCTCCATCCTGCTGGGCTGCCAGAGACTGCATCCAGGAGGCCACAACATAGAGACAGCCAGTCTAAACAAGAAATGACTCATGACTCTCTCACAGCACTGACTCATCCCTTAATTCTAAGAGTCCAGGAGTTCCTGCTGCAGCCAGTCTCATCAACTTCATATCAGGACGCCGCTCGCTGTGCTAACTCTTTGATTGACTGAATGATACTGTGACCTTGTATGTGGCCACGTTTGGATTAGGTGAGTGGTCTGCCTGTTGTGCAGACTGTTTATGCTCACCGTGGTTGCTACGCTGACTTCAGAAGACAGAAGCTCCTGAAAAATGAGCGGGGATTTGGGATTAAGTCTCCCCCGCTGTTATGCCTGAGATCTGGGAGTGCAACAGCGCTGACACACTCCTGGAATAGATAATCCCATGACTGGGCAGCCTAATGGTGTCACACATTGCTCTCTTCAGTACCATCATACGCAGATACACAAAAGGAAACACTGTCAAAACATGCTCCTTCAAATACAGTGTAACTGTAGAACCCAGCATGCACATGACAGCTAACAGCTAATTACATCACAGCACACAGAAACACTCATTACATTTAAATCCCGGGCTCTGCAAGGACCCCTGCAGTAAAGCAACAAACCAAATCACACTGAGCAAAGGTACAGGTAAAATACATCCACAAGTGACTTAATATTACAGCCAGAATGAAAACAGGTTTGATCTAATATATAAATGTTTGAAAAGAGAGCTTGCAGAAGTGGAGATTTATGAAAATGTAACACAGACATGAAAAATGCAGCTTTTCAAACTGCAGATTGTCTCACTGTGTATATGGGTTCATAAATGTTATTTATATATCATCCAAATGTCAAATTGTTACAACTTTAAACCCAATTTACTCAACAGGCACCTCATGAATTATTTGTTCACTGCTTGAAAGTGTTTTATGGATGAGTGTCTCATATTACCTCGTGTGTCCTGTATTTTTCCTGAACAACAGCTGATGACCTCTTTTAGGTAAAGGCTCTGACAAAGGTCTTTGTGTGACTTGATTTGGACGTCGAACACATCAGATAACAGCTGAATTAGGTTTGAGTCAAACTGCTGCTCTTTATATTGAAATATTCAAGGATTATCAACATGGGTCTTGTTCTTACAGGTTTGGCTCTGATATTTCTATTTCAGTTTAATTACCAAATCAAATCAGAAGCTGCCAGATGATCAAACAGGTCGCAAACAAGCCCTCGGTTTAGATTATTAAATCCACCTTGTTAGGAGCGCATTGGAAAGAACACATGAAATGTCGCTACTAATCCTTAATAGCACAAGAGAACTGTATGGCTTGTACCAACCAGGGCAGTCACTCAAAATTTAGGTTAGAAAGACAAAGAACAAGAATATAATTTATTTGAATGAATTTCAAAACAAATTGCAACTTTCACTGTAGAATAAATGTTCAGTTCATTCAATTGCTCTTCCCTCTTTCCTTGAAAAATAAACTAATGCAGCTGAAATGCTTCTATGAAGTCAGGAAACAGTTTTAATATTGTCCATTATTGGAGCTGTAACCTGGTTTATTAAGCACATGATTTGCAATAAATTAGATGAACAGTGCATTTTAGAAATGTCTGAATTCATTTCATGTTGTACTTACACATTATAAGTTTTTAACAAATAATTACAGACATGATTTTCATTATTTTTCTACTTTGAATGCACTACAGATTGACTTTCAAATAAAAACAGACACAACTAAGGGAAGCGGTGTACATCCACGTTGAATGAGGAAGTCAGTCTGTTTGGTTAATAATTACAGCTTCCTTTTTTTTTCAAGTGTTTTTTTTTCTTTTTTCTTCTGCCATATAAATTTGACTAAGCTGAGGGTTTGTTCTCCAGCCTGTGATCTAATTATCTGACTGCTTGTATTTCTCGTTAGATGTATTTTTAGAGGTCTGATCCCAGACCTCAGGAGATGAACAAATAGTTCCACATTTGGAAAATATGCCTATTAGCTTAACAGTTAACTGATTTCAGATCGAATGGAATTAGCAATGAGACTAATGCTGTGATTCATTTTTATTTAATTCGAGCAGATTAAAACTTTCTCAGGCTGTATATTTTTGCCTGTTGACCAATTAGCAGTATGTTGTTCAGGCATTAATGTTGTGGTTCAACTGAGATAAGCCAAGTCTCACTACTGTTTCTCGAGGGAAAAATTTAGCTAGAGACGAAAACCGATTTTTGTACCAGGCTGTAAACATATTTATTTGTGCTGTAAAGTTGCGCATTTTAACATCTTGGTCTATGGGAATAGACTCTTTTGGAGCCAGATTCAAGCAGTCATTCGAGGAACTGCATATAACTTGGTATAAAACCACAACTTTAAATCAGATTATTTACATAAAATGCTTAAAACAGTGAGCTTCAGAAGTGCTGGTAAACTTTATTTTTTTTAATGTCTGGACATAGCCAGTTATTTTCCTACTATTTCCAAAACACTTTGCTAAGTTAAGCTAACCCTCTTTTGGCTTTCATGTTTCACAGACTGACATGAGAATATTACCGACCTTCTAATCCATCTCTTGACAGAATCATTCACAACTGACAGAAATTAGGGCCAGAACTATGAGAATAAGACCCAGGACTTAATACCACTGCAAGAATTAACATGAAGAACTGGATGGATCATCAGCAATGAGTGAGGATTACTGACGCAAACACATATGTAGGTGTGTATTAAAGTTATTACTTTAGAATATGCAGGTTTGACCATTGCGTACCTGTTATGTTGCATTCATAACTGTGTAACCCTTCAGAAGAAACAGTTGTGGGTGTCTGCTTCAGCCATGTGGAAACATCTCAAAGCACAGGTTAATAAACGTTTGTGTCCATTTTTCTAAAGTCCACTGTGTGGTGTTTGTGAGTTTGACTGTGCAGCTTTGACCTCCACGCATCAAACTTCCTGAAGGCAATAATTGATTGATTGATTGAATTTCACACCAGAGTCTAAAGGGTAAAAATCTAATGGGACCAGCTGTGTTTCACGTCCAAAATTTCACTCTCACATAACTCTGGTGTTCGTGTGTCTGTTCGGTGATGTATCGCCATCATTAGCGAAGCGAAGCACCCAATCTGGAGTCGTGAATAGCCTGAAATAATAAAGCAGTGCAACTACTGTGGCACCTCTTTATCCCCACTATTGGCTTTGTTTCATTCAATAATTGTATTAAAGCAAATTTTCACACTCTCACGCTATAAGCTACACAAGAATTTTGGGTCATGTACACTTTTGTAGTCTCTGTCAAGCAGACAAATGCCTGTCTACTTATTTCCTTTCGCTGATGAAAAAATGTGATCATAAATTGCAGTTCTCACTGGTTCACTACATTTTTGTATCAAGGATGGACCTGTCACAGAAACTTACATGCCCTAATCTATTCAGATGTTTGAAAGGGGACTGAGAGGACAACTGAGGTAGCTGGAGTGTGAAAGGAGAGCAGAGCAGCGACAAGGACGTGTGATGGATTTTATTTTGCAAGACCCAGTTGAACATTCCCTCCCATATTAGCCTGCTGCATCTTTAAAGACAAATTTCTCAGTTGGTTTTGTGTTAAGTTTTTGCTAATTAATACTAATGGATATCTCTGTAGACGGTCCTCAGTGGCCATAAAAAAAATTGAATTTGATTCATTTTAGTGTGAAATGGTTGCTTTGTCTTGTCAGAAGAGCATTTTAAAGTAATTACAGAGTCATAAATGATTCCCATTAAACAAGCAAGCCTTTAAAGACAGATCTTTCAATCAATTTAAGCGTATGCTCATTAGAAATATGAAAAACTATAAATACTCTGAGGGGAAGTGTGTCTCTGCCGTACAAACACACACACACACAGATTTGTCCTCTAAAGTCCGCTTTCTGTGGGTCCCGGACTGTCCTTGCCTCTGTGAAACCTCCTCAAGCGTGCTACGGGAATGGAACAGCAATTAACTTGACTGACATCATTCAGAGTGATGGCCGAGGTGGCGACAAGACAGGGTGTGTGTGCATGTGTGGGTGAAACTGTGTGCAGCGCTACTATCACCTGCTCCAACACCCCAAACCAGAGTCCTTGCAGTGTCAACGGCACTCTATAAAAACGAAGAATTCATTTCCTTTGCCTTGTTTTGCTTTTGCCCACTGGAGCTTGTGAGATTCTCAAACTGATACTGTCTTTTTAGATTGGCACATCAGAAAAGGGATGTTAGACATGGCAACTTCAGATGATGCTAATGACTGGCCCTGGGGAAATGATTTACTCAGACAGGGAGGGAGAGAAAGAAAGGGGCAAGGAGACAGACAGAGTCTTATGTAAGAATCAAGCAATGACAACTTCAAAAAAAAAAAAAACATGCAAAGGATGCTCTGTAAATATCACAACCAACCAGAAAGTGTCATCAAACTCATACTGGTCTCACATCCATAATGAAGTCCCATCTGATCTCAAGCTGTTTATTTACAGGGAGGCACACCTGAGCATGTGACAGTGGTGTTTTTTCATGTACTTAATGATTTCTGTGCCACCCTCTCTCCTCTCTGGGAATCAAAATGCAATTAAACAGTTTGCAGTCATCTGTATTGCTCTCCATTAAATATGTATTATTCAAAACTTGAAGAGCTATCATAATTGCACTCGAGTCTAATGC
Organism: Amphiprion ocellaris; assembly: GCF_022539595.1. Taxonomy (NCBI): domain Eukaryota; kingdom Metazoa; phylum Chordata; class Actinopteri; family Pomacentridae; genus Amphiprion; species Amphiprion ocellaris. The sequence continues at coordinate 34,203,954 of NC_072778.1, read as the reverse complement.
ATTTTTAATATCTCACACAACACCAAGATAAGCATAATTGAGAGCGAGCGTGTCAGTGACTCCAGCCAAAATGCGTCAGCACAATGACGCGACGACAGACATGGAAGCACTTTGCATGTTGAAAAAAGAAGGTTTCTGGTTTCATTGATGAAACAAATTATTGTGTTACATTTCCTTTCAGATGATTTTGATGAGAAAGATGAAGAAGAAGTAAACACACCGCATCAGGAAATGCACACACAAATCTTGAGATTAGGGGGAATTTCTTTATTTAAGGGTTGAAGAGGGCTAACTTTGTCACAGAGCAAATTCAGAAGCATGTAAACACATATCAGATCCCAGCAAAAGGCAGTTTTACCCAGAAATAGATACACAAGCCTTTGCCAGTGATCGCCCTGCAAATCTTTCAACCTTTTTTTTCCTTTCGACCTTTAGTGTCCATCCTCTGCAGTAATCCCCTTCGTTTCTCTTCCTCATTTACTCTTCGTTTTCTTTCTTATCACTGCTCTCTTCCTCCACCCTCACTCTGTTGACTGTTTGTGCTGCAGGCGGCTGGCAGCGCTGTGTTGCCATTCGTCACTCCAACTGGCTCCAGTGGAGAGGACAGGCCCTCTGACCCCACCACTGGGAAAGGGGCAGGAGAACGAGGGGGAAAGCAGAATCACAGAGGGCTCTTCAGCGAGACATCAGAGCAGAGGAAAATAATTACGAGAGGGAGGGGCACGACAATCCGGGACTCCTTTAATCTTAGCAAAGGTGTTTTTTTGCTTTCTTGACAGGAATTAGATGAGAAAATCAATGCAGCTCTTTTCTTGTCCTTGAACAGTACAAACCTAGAGTGTACACATGACACTGCCATTTTACAGAGGGTTTAATTGGCAGATATGAGAGTTGTATTAATCCTTTCATAAAACTTAAACAAGAAATTCAACTATTCCTGTAGCTTGGTGACTATGCACAAATGACTATAACAACATGAAGACCTACAAAGTGCTAAAATTAAAGAACAGAAATGATCCTTTATAACGATTGGAATAAATACTATGAAAAAGACTCAGTAAGACAAACCTTAGACGTCTGTGAAACTAGAGGAATGAAGACTGTTCTCTCAAAGATATTAGGTGTCTTAATGACGGTGGTGGAGTGCACAGTTTCACATGTTGAGCCAAAATCAAGAAGGTCTTAAGTAGTAAGTGATTTAAGAGGGGAAAGGGGAACAAGGGGGACGCCATGCCCTTTGTTAACGTGCTGAAACTCCCACTGTACTAACGTCCCATTACAGAATAACAAATCACCTGCTGGGTGTGATGATTTCATGGCCTGTTGGAAATGAGTGGTTGGGCACTGATCGGGCACAGTAGAGGGCGCCAATTTCTGCCCCAGTGAAACTTTTGATTCCACAATTAACAACCTACATCTGTATTTTTCAGGTCTTCAGACAATCTGGCATGCAACAGGTGGAATCATGAATGTAAATGAGCAAGAAAAGAGGAAAGAAATCATTCTTTAAGGTTATGGAAGAATGGAAAAGGCAGCATGCTCACTAAAGCAGATAGAAAACAGCCATCAAATTATTCAGTGACTCTCTGTGTCATTATGTTGCCTCACTCATTTAACCGCCTTTTTACTTTTAAACATCACCCGCCTGTAAGAGTGAGGATGAGCAACAAATTATCTTGTCATACACAGAAGCAGAGTAGAAGCAACAGGCCTCCTTATGAGAAGAACAGCCAGTGACAATATTTTTATATTTGTGACTTCCTGTTCCCCTACTAAATCTCACTGCATGTATACTGCTGCCTAAATCTAAATATAAGAGATCATAATCCCTCATAAATGGATGCAGCTTAACCTGTCATACTGAGTCATGGAATGACCTCTGCTGGTGATGGGCCAAAACTGAGATAAGATGACCTTTTGCTAAATTTGGTCGGATCAAATCCACCAGAGAAATGGAGACAGATTTGATGTATTGGCTGCGTAATTGCTCATATCACCCTCATCTCTGGCCTGTAACAAACTGTCGTCAAGGCAGAGTGGAAAACATCACTGAAGCATGTTAAATGAGTAATACGCCAAGACAGTGAACGCTGATCCAATTATACAATGAATAATAAGCTGGGCGCAAATGAGGATGGCGGATGAATAGCGTTCTCAACAGGGGTGATGTCCACTCCAGCCACGCTCTGCAGCTTAGCTGGAGAGAGGTGCTGTCTGGCAGAGATGGCTCTGAATGGAGAACATGCTATTAATGATGCCCCTGCTAATGCTCATGCTGGTAGGATGCCCCATAGGTGAATTGTGATGATGCTAATGCTAATCAGCTAGCTTCTGGGGGGGAACAGATGTGTCTTAACCCTTTACGAGCGCAACAAACTGACAGGCAGAGCAACGATGTGATTACTGACAAATATGCAGGAAAACTTGCAGATAATGTCCCCTCTATTTGGGCTTCAAAGTGATGGCTTCCCTGTGTTTGGTCTGAGTGGAACAGCAACAAGGTTTCTGCAGAAATCAGCCAGTCAAATTTAATGCTTTTTAATGCCATTACAGTGCTAGACTGTAAAAATTTTAATGCCACGACCGTGAACTTAACAAATTACACAGGTTTGTTTTTTGTAAAAGATGATTTATATATGAAAAATGTCCCTATATTTCACTATATCTGAATCCAGAATCCACCCCTGACCACCAACAGGCTGCAGTCATTCTCTGAATTCCACGTTTTCTAGCCATTTTTGCTGGAATTTGCATTTCCCCATTACCCAGCTCTCCTCCTCCTGGTCCAGCCTGCCGGCCACTTTCCAAACATGCAGTTTTTGGCAATTGTACCCAACAAGCCGGAGCAATTATCGCAGTGCTTCAGCATGTTTACGCAGATACACATATCTGACGAATCGCAGTCTATAATTAAATATTATTATATCATTATTGTCGAATATTTTTTTGAAAACTGCAGAAATAATTTTTAATGCCACTGAGAATCAAATGCAATGATTTTTAATGCCATTTAAGGCCTTAATTTTCACAAAATCAATTTAATGACTATTAATGCTTTTTAATGCCCTGCAGAAACCCTGAGCAAACAGCAGACTGTGAGAGGATTTGAGCTGATGACCATGTGATCTGAACCATGTCAGTGCAGCGCTCGTGCTCTTTGTAAAATGTTCAAAACCGTTAAATTATAACCCTGTTTCCACTCCTTTTAAATGGCCGCTCAGCCATTTGCTATTATTGAATGAAAAGGACAAAGAAAGCATGTGACGTGCTCCTTTGGCAAGGGCTGTTTGGGAAACACTATGCACCATTAGAGAGATATTTCACACTGTGGCAATGTGCTGTTCTTGCACATGGTTTCATTTCTCGGCAGAACACCCACATGATGTGGTGATTCATGCAATTTTATTTTTTAAAAATGTCAAATTCTTGCTTCTGTCTCTGGCTGGAGTTACTGTAATATCACATGGCCACACCTCCATCTCTGATAGTCAAAAAATACCCAGCTCTTACTTAGGTTTCTGCTTCTCAGTAAAAGACCTAATGAATACATTTTAATGCTGGTGATTAGATGAATCCTCTGAACCCCAAAACTTCACTGGCAGGTTTAAAAGGCATGTTGTCTTTAAATAAATTGCCAAAAAGATACCATTTATCAGATCCAGAAATGATAAAATCAATTTTGTAAATCCTGTTTGACATGCAGTACCATCAGGAATTTATCAAATCTTATCCATAAGCTTGCTTTACTCTACATGTCTTATTTATAAAGCTGACAAAAATGAATCATTGACACTTAGCAGATTCTGTACATACAAAAAAAATTCAGAGTCATTAATGACTCAGCTGTGACAGTCATGTGTAGACATTTCAGGGACTTTTAGACTGAACTGCAGGCTGTGTTTACACTTAACAGAGAGGAGACAAATACTGTAAGTATCTATACTATCTACTGTTATCATCTTTTTTCACTATTTTAACATCTGTGAGAAAAATGTTGTACATGTTGATTTCAGCTTTTTAAATTTCTGTAAAACAAACAATCAAAAATGTAACTTTTATATTGATTTTTTTCCACTGTTTATGGCATTACAGTTGTGTTATATTGCATAGGACACATTTCTCCATTCTCTCTACTTCAAACCATGATTGTTCTGATTTCATAGAGGTGCAGGACTTTATATTGCAGTGGAAAAATGAGCCCAAAGTCAGTAGAAATGTAACAGGAGCAAAAATTGCTCAGAAACTGCTTGGGGTTCAGAGGATTAACGGAGCACTCCACTAGTTTTACATGTTAAATTCAGTTTACTCGTCAAAAAGAGTACTAGGCAGCCTGTGAAAAAAGCTGTGTAATGTCTTTTGAGCTTCAGTCTGTACAACAACAACAACATCAACAAATAACCTGTGTTCACACTCTGGATGTGGAGTTGCAAAGATGTGGGCATTTACCAAGCAGGAAGTCAACTGAGTTACTGAGTAGAAAGGTGGAAAATAAAATGTAAAAAATCAAGTGCATGTCAAGATATCTCATCCTTGGCTCTGATTTGAATTTTGACTTCTTATAAATTTAGTTTCTTGTGAGTTCCCCAACTCAATAAAAGTGGAATGTTAATCCACTGTCGTACAACAGGTCAGTACACTCTGTCAATAGGTGCTTAACATTATTGCTCCATAATGCACTGAGCAATGTGAGTACCTTACTAAACTAAATAAATGTACCCCATGGTCAAAAAAAAAGTGAAATATGAACGATAGCAAGATCATGTGAATAATTCTCAAACTCAGTTTTGTAGTTTGTTAGTTAAAACTGGTAAACCACCATGTGAATTTCTGTAAATATCAAATTAGAGTAAAATCGCAGATGAGAATGTATTTGGCAGGAATAGAGGAACAGATAGGTCATGGAAGATAAACACAGACTACAACCACTGATGGTGACTCCAGGGAGAATATAGATGCCTGGCATATTTTTGAGGTTCTGCTCTGTGCATCTGAAAAGGGGATTAACAGAGCAGGAGGATAGTACAGAAAAGACCACTCAGCAACAGACATCCCACTCGAGCAATGACACAGTGACAAGCTGAACAAACATCCCCAGCAGAGAGACAGAAAGAACAGGAAGGAGGAGAAGGGGGGAGGCAGATAAGGACGGCAGGATGGAAAGAAAAACTGCTTGAGAGTAAAAGAACAAACTGTGAGCAGATTGTGACAAAGTCTGTGATTAAAAAAAAAAAAAAAAGCCTTGGAGCAGCTGCAGTCCACTCTCTTTGAAGGATAATCTCAGAAGACTTTCTTTGTTCACTGGTGTAAATTTCGGTCATTTGCATCCGCATGTTGGTTATTTGGAGTTACAAGGTACAACGCTGCATGATTAATGGTATTTTCTTACGCTGAATGTATGAGAGACGGTAGAGAGATCATTTTCAGAGTTGACTGGAGCATCAGTCAAGCTTAAAACTCACAATGGAATAAAAATAATCATGATAATTAGCTATGAGACTATGGCTTTATGGTGACAGTTTCATATTTGATTTGAGCCATTTTTTTAAAAAATCATTTGACTGGTGTCTGAAAACACAGATTTCATTCATTTGCAATTTTTATTCCTATAATGAGAGAAACAAAACTAATACCATGCTACTTTAAAATCCATCTGAGATTCACAGTAGGAGTTTTACTAACCCATAATTAAATCTTATGCAAGGAATGAATCATTATATTAGTAATAACAATAAACAGAGGACAGAGGAGAGCCAGGGAAACACAGCCTCACTCAGGTGAACCAGGAATAGAAACACCTCAAACATTTATTGTTGCTGTGCATTCGTGGTGGTGTTTGAGTTCCATAGGAGGGAAGCAGACGGCAGACACAATTTGGTCTATTTCGGGAAGGGACTTGTCAAACAGGAGCACAGCAGGAGCCTCTTTTACCCTCTGGAAAGTTCAGATGGGACCACACGAGCCGACACAAACGTGCTCACAGGCACACAGAGGAGATATACTGAGACGCAGCTGGAGAGGGGTTTTGGGATCCTTCATTTGGTCACAAAACCAAAGACTATTTCACCCCTTTCTCATCACACTCCAACCATCTGAAAAATCAGGCCTTCTCAATAACCTCAGTGAGATTATTGAGAAAGACACTCAGATGCCACAGCCAAATGACAGGTTAATTCTGTTAAAAAGAGGAATTATCAATAACAAATGAGAAGGAGGGACCGCCACTGGAGAAATAAAGCAGATTTGAAAAAGAAAAGCATTAACAATTCACCAGCTGACCAAACGTAGCTGTAACCCGTGCACCCTGCCGTAAGCCAAGTCAGGATTTACTCTGCATGTAACAATATAACAAGACTCCCACAGGGGGGAAAAATGTCCCTCGTGCTCCCTCCTTCAAAGAAGGCAAAGGTTCGGGGTCGACCGCTGAGCAGCCACCAGCAGCTGGTAGGGATTCAACGTGTTGCTCAAGGACACCACAGCAGCATGGAGCTCAGGGGTTTGAACCCAGGTCTCTCTGCTCATTACGCTACCCTGCTGCCATTTATCCTTGACAGCTCAGTGTAAACTTTCAAGGAAAGCTCAGCAGTGTCTGCTTATCTCTTGTAAACTCAAACTCATCCGTGTCTACGCGGAAAATGTTTTCACAAGCATCATCTCAGCTTCTTTTGTTGGGATCCTTTGGTTACGCATGATGGTTATGAACTGCCTGGAATCAGTGACGAGATTTACAAGGGTCAAGCACTTACCTTGTCTATATATATATATATATATATATATATATATATATATATATATATATATATATAGAGAGAGAGAGAGAGAGAGAGAGAGAGAGAGAGAGAGAGAGAGAGAGAGAGAAATAGAACTGTTACTGCATAAAGGTTTGCTGGTAGAAAATTGCCAGGGGTCTAAGTTTATATTTATTTTTCTACTTTCAGTACAGCCGTTTGTGTCTAATGTGACAGCTCACCATTAGAGCTGTTAAACTTTAAACTTCATGCATTAAAACATGACACTCAGTAAGTGCATTTGGCTCAGACACATTTAGCTCCCATAATTTAGGATGCATGAAAACTGCTTTAGTTTTGGGCCACATCAAAGTGAAATTAATGTTATTGGTTGAATATTCTCTGTGATAAACAACAACAGACTAATCAGTTCTGCAGTCTGTGTTCTATTAGCTGTAGTACCAGTGGTGTAAAACCAGGATCGAGCATATGAACCTATTCATGCATTTTCTGCATCACCAATTGAATATATGTGGAATGACACATACATTTTGTGCTACTGCAACTGCACAGCTTCGTTTAATGGCATTACTAAGAAACAGCACAACAGAATATCATCATTAAAAGAATTGGTAAAATGTTGACGCTTGTCACAGCTGATATAAATCCAAAACTCTGAACAGAACCTTCTCCAGAGCAGGTTAGCGGTGCAGCATCAGTTACCAGGTTGATCTAACAGGTTAAAAGAGACACTGAGACTCAACACACCTCACTAATCCATTAATCCTGCCTCATACTACATCCCTCAGGTCTGAAACTATAAGGGAATAAGCCCATGGAAAAACATACAAGCTGAAAGAAATGACTGACATGAGCAAGCAATCATGACATTTGTATTAAAAGGATTGATGTGAACACTGGGGAGAGAGTACTGGAGAGGAAGTGGAGATGGACGGTTTTTCGGAGGACTATGTTAATCCTTTTTAATTGCTGCAACTGGAAGTATGCTCTCCTGCTTACACCACCCACTGTTCATCAATAATTCAATAAGCGACCCTTCAGGGCACCAAGCCTGCTTTGCTGCTTTATATATTTTACAAGACTGAGCAGATTTACCAGTGTTAAATCTGGCAAATATGTACATGCTAAACGAGAGTGGAAAACAAAACAAAGCACATACTGTCAACAGTTCTTTCATGATGTTTTACAGTAAGCAAATCACGGACCAAATTAAGTCTTAACTTCTAGTAAAACCATCAATTCATAAGTAAAACCAGGAGGCTTATCTTTAAATTTTGTGTTTGACAATATGAAACTTATGGAATCAGTGACATATCTTAAATCACATTTTATGTCATAATGTCATTATTTTTTCCTTTGGTTTCAATATCTATTATATTCTCTTCCTATATTTTTTCCCGCTTAATTATATTGTTTTGTTGTAGGGTAATTTGTTTATTAACTGTATGTTTAGAGGCATAATTCTATTTAATTTGATTGTGCCTTAAAAATGATGTCAAATTCTTCTCATTATTATATTTCTTTTATCAGAAAGAATGAATATCTTCACTTCAGATTCCAGCTGCAAATCAGAGACAAAAAGACACTATCCAATTTCCTCAATACCCTCAAACCAAAGTGGAAACTCACATCAAAACAAAGCAAAGAGATGCGACACATCCTCCATATTTACATTGGATATTACATTTCCTTGGATCTGAGCGAGCCGGTTGGCATTTCTATGCATCTGTGTGCATATTTCATGTCAGCTATCGTGTGATTAAGTTACCAGAAAGAGTTGGACGACGAGGCCTCCTTCAGTACAATAGAAGCCGTGGGGGAGATTGATGAGTCATAGCATCTCAGGAGACAGAGCAGACACACAGATCTGTGAGAAGACACGGACAATAGTGAAGGCTACAGATGGCACTGCTTCTGAAGAGGCTCGGACAGGGGGTACAAACCTCCCACAGGGCAATGTATGGATGTCACTGCAAGAAGCTAATTTAGCTGACATTGGTGCGTCCTATCTGGAAGAGTCACTTCAAAGCATATAAAAATGTTGAAGGTAGGGTATTGTGTAGGCTTAGAGACAGTGTACTCTGTGCTGAAGGTACAGCACTATAAACAGCAACAAACTTCACGCTGTTCTTTTGTCTCAGGGGTCAACAGCAATATTAAGCCCAGATGTGTTCGACTCAGTCCTTCAAAAGAGCATCGAGGCTCCACACGGTCACGTCAGGGCACAAGGATGTCGCTTTGTAGGGGATTAGGACAGTTTTCCTACAATAACACCCTGGGAAATATTAATAAAATACACTGTGGATGAGAGAAAGAAGGAGAGTGAGAGAGCAGTAGGGGTTGCATGTGTTTAATACCTTCAACATTGCAACTAATAAAAAACATCCTGGAGTGTGCTGTTTTCATTTCTGTGATGACCTCTTCAGGTTACTACGCTCAAGTGCCCCAGATCTTCACAAATAATCACTCACAACCCAAGAGGAGTTTTGTGTCTCCCAACCTCAAAGCCAAAGCTTTTAGGTGTGTCTTTATGTTTAAATAGGTCACGCTGTTTGGCCAACCTGCTGGAGGGAAATGTCTCTTGAAAACCAGCTGAAAGAACGAAACAAAAGACAGAAACTGCTCGAGGTGGGATTACTCTCAGGACAGGACAAGGTCTGCCTGTGTGTGTGTGTGAGTCTGAGCATGCGTGTTCTAGTGAAGATCAGGTTGCTTTGGTGAGGAATTTGTCAACTTGTGACTGTATCTAAGCCATAGTTTGTGCAGAGCATTCTTTTGCCATTATAATGAGCACACACACTGACTTCACAGCACAGTGATGGCTGACAGTGTGTCTAATTACGGAATGATTGCTGATAGCCTCTTGTCCATTCAGGGGTTTCCCTGGCTCAGAATAGGCCTGCAGTGAGTGACTGCATGACAGTCAGCATGATTGGACTGTGTGGAGTAATGGCAATGAGTCCATGTTATCTGATGTGACAGAAATCTTGACATTTTCTGCTATTTCTGACAGTTTGATAGGAAAAAATCTACTACGCTTGAGTAAACGAAACTCCAATTGATAAAACAGTTTTTCTCTCAATTCTTAGAAGTAGTTTCTGGTGATTTTCCTTTGGCATCGACTTAAACCTCTTTAGGGGGACCCTGAAACCTCTTGTGGAGGACACCAAAGATTCCTCTATATGCAGGAAAGCCCCTGATCTTTCATGCAAAGAAGTGAAATATAAGGACTCGGGATGAAATAGAGACACACGGGCAGAGAATAAAAAGGTATGAAGAGATGTAGAACCTGAAAAATCCAGAGCAAAGATGGAGGACGGATCAGGGGTTGTTTGGGGAAACACACCTGCTCCACAGCTTTGAAGATGAGATGAAAGCAGGGCCTCTACCTTATTATCGCACTTTGAACAAAACACGTCAATGCACGGCCACTATGACGACTAAACATGCAGAAAATTAAGAAAACACATGCAAATAAACAACAATAAAACAATTTGAATAAATATTTCACACAGTTGTAGTATTTAGAAAAAAATGCTGCAAAATTCAGTCAAATGCATGACAAAACACCACATCACCATGACAACAACAAAACTATGTCAGTCATGTTCATCACTTTAAAGGGTCTACTGCATATTTTGTCTTGGCAGCATTTTTTACAAATGACCTTGTGTTGTGCAATGGGTAAAGACATTTTCTAAGGCTGCTTGTTTTTATCTGTTTGCCCTTAAGTGGAAGGGCAAACACTGACCACTTTTCAGACTACTGAGCAGTCTTGGTGGAGTACTGCACCCTCTGAGTGCTATTCTTGTTTTTTCCTATGGCATGACTCTGACCACTTTGTTTTGCCTTAAGCAGATTTAAATAGAATCAAATGAATTCATAAACAATATGTACTCAAATCATGTTCAATGAAATACCAGTCTGACAGGAGTAATTAGACAACTTTATTTGCTTGGCAAATTACTGTGAATATCTTTATCTACCAGAATTAAAGCAAGGACCAGAGAGCTACTTGCTTTCAATCAGGTTATATCACATTCTCAGCATATTTGATGCGACATTGCTTTACAATAATGCATGCACAAAGATTTAAAGGCTTCTTTCCCTGCAGTCCTGAACTGTAGAAATCCCAAATCCCAAAACTCGTGCCATTCACCATCAGCACAATGGAACGACACCTCAGAGTTTCATCTTTTATTCAGCACGTTACTCATGATGAATTAAACAGACATTATCTAAGAGCCCGTGAATTGCAGATTAGATAACATGTAAATCTCTATCTAAGATGATATGTTGTTAACTAAAGTGTTCTGAAATGTCGTTTAAATGCCAAGAATAAGTCTATTAATATGTGAGTAGAGGGGACTGTATGGCCTTGATAATATCAGATCGCAGCAATAGATGGGAAGCTGCTACACCCAGTGGATTTCTGGCTGAACTGCAACACCTCTAGGAACAAGGCGTGTCAGTGATACTACTACTAAAATACCTTTAAAGGATAAGTTTTCAGTTTTTAAAGTCTAAATAAAAATCTGTGATGATGCTACTGTTCAACCACACTGGCCCTGAAGAGATTCCCTCCTAAAACACCTACAATTTAGGAATGCTATTATGCTTTGCAAAAATTGGAAATGGTAGATTCTGTCATTCTGAATAAAATATCTTCCTTAACTTTAATGTTAAGAATCTCTTTATGGCCAGTATGAACATAATGAATGATTACTGCAACCAAAAGCCGTTTTAATGCATATATGCCCATGTGAGAATTGTATTAAGATAGTTGAAAAAAAGGTGACCTTATCCTTTAAGCCTCTATGAGCTCTGTATGACCTCTTGCACTTTTGGCTGAGGATATTATGAAGGTTGCATGAAGTGACCCTCACTGACTGTTCTTCCAGAGAAACCTAGATTAGCTTGATTGGTATTTAAAAAAAATTTCAAGGCACATTTCTACAAACATAGTCTTATTTTGTCAAATCTGAGAATTGATTTTGCCGTGATTTTGACTAATTTTACTTGTTTATTATTACACACTTATATCTAATATAGTATACCTACAAGAGAAGTCCAGTTGATTTTTACTGAAGCTCCTACTATGACCACGACATGGATGACTGAGAGTCTTCACAGACATATTGACTATATTTAATAATTACGAAACATAAATATATTTTCTTTATCAGATGTCAGCTGGGCTGTAGTCACTTCCTCTGCTTAAGTTTCACACAGAAAACATCTGAAACTGGAGGTTGTGGTGGTTATTGAACAATCAAAGCCATTAAGGGCCTCACTATCAGCTTAATGCTGGGTTTAATTTCAAAACGGAGGGGAGCAAATGGACCGTGAAATATGTGCTAATGGTAACAAGCTTTCTCCAAGTTCACAGAAGGAGAGAGGGAGAGCGAGGGAGACAGAGAGACCATAGAAATCCCTGTTCTGTTATCAGTGAGCTTGCACGTATAATTTCACAGAGTTTTGGAGTCAGAATTCTGGGACAAGCACAATTAAACCGGGGACTGCAAACTCAGGGACAGTGTCTCATAATGCTGTGCTACAAAGTTCACAAAGAGAGTTCATTTAAAGTATAAAGCTTAAAACTAACACTCAAACTTTCCCAATGTGAGTTTACAATTAAAACTATCTGAGACATGCTATCTGCCAAAAAAACATTCATTTTTGCAAACATAATTTCACATCTTCAGAGTAAATTTGACTATAAGTATTCATTAAAGACTGCAACACCTCTTAACTTGGGCCACCCAGTTGTATATCTACCCATGAAGAGTGGATTCAACTCATTTCCCTTAATGCATGAGAGCAGTTAACAGTCATACAGTATTATATTATGCTTTCATTTTCCAGTGTAAAGCTCTAAAGCAGATTGGCAAACTGAATTGTTGGCTAATATGTTTTGGTTCACCACGCACAGCTTACTTATTTAGTTTTTTTAAAAATAAAAGCAGAAACTTCATTTACGTTTCAAGTTTTAATAGACTGAAACGAAACCAACAGTGTGATAATTTTAAAAGCTGCTTAATTGTTTAATTTCAATTAAGGGACACCAAGAGATCAACTTATTTAATACACATTAGGCGTTTAAGACCACTACACTGTTTACAGGCTAAAGAGATTTACGGTAGAAACTAATCAGCTTATATAACGAAAAATACAAACAGTCTTTTTCTTTCTTAAGGAGGGTGAACTCAAATCTACTTCTTCAGCAGTAAATCTAGGCGAGAGTACAGGAGCAAGAGAAAAAGTGACCTTTAGCCTTTACAGTTAAAATCCCTCTTTTTTAAAGAAAATATATTTTAAAATGCAACAGCAGGAGAAAGAATAACATGACTAATAATAAAATGAGGGTCACACTGTCGTAGCTTACTGGGTACCCTGAATAGATCATTATTACTAATTAGCAACACTACCAGTGGGTTCTCACAGTGCAGTAAGAGGAAGGAAAGGAAGTTTGTTCGCCACAGAAGTTCAGTAAAGAAGCTTTCTTGGAGAAAACATATTTCAGCTTCAAACTGCTCTGAATATTTCTGAGGAAAAACAAAACTTGCAGAAGGGGAAGAGAACCAGAGAAAGAGAGTCTTCCTGGATGTGGAGTAAGCTACAGGAGGCAGATGGATGACAGAAGCAGATGGGCCGTCAGACACGACTGAAGAACTGAAACACCAGGAAACACCCATTAAAGTCTGTGCATTACTACTGCAGCTGAGCAAGACACGAGTTAGCTCACCAGGTAACTGATACTGCTTTGTATTTTACCTACGCCACAAATAAAGAAAGCAAAATGAGAGTTGTTTGAAAGTGTCAGTTTAATATTATACATGTGAAATATTAACCTTTAAAAATGTAGATATGCATCATGAAAAATATGAATCTAAGTGTTATCACAAATAAATATATGTCCTTTGGGATCATGGCAAACTTGGGAAAACTTCTTCATTTGCAGCCTCTTATTATTCTGACTGGATTATGAAATATCCCTGCATAGTCAAGATTAATGGGTGAAAAATACACTTGAATCATTCAGGAACAAAATGAGCAGAAGACAAATCAAAAGGCTGGTATTTAGGACAATATGTTTGCAGACAACAAAGAAGGATCTTCTGGGTCTTGTATTCTTGGTCCTTCCAGAGTCTCCTGCAAAAAATAGGACTATTTTTAAATTGTTCGTGTATCTCAAGACAAGTAAAGAGCATGAAGCTTCCACTCCTCCTCAGGTCCTTTGCCGACAAGTTTTTCATAAGGTACATGATTTAATGATACACTCTTGTCATTCCTTTTTAAACACACTCTGCACGTCTGCTCCGTCTCAGGAGAGGTGGAACATGCTGTAGCCAACATGTGAAGCATACATGGCCAGATGTGCAGCGGGATGAATGGGGGTGCGGCTGTATGAGCTACCCAGTCCATAGAGTGCTGCTGCTGCTGAACCAGCCTGCATGTTACCGCTGAGGGGTAAACCTAAAGACGAGAAGCCCGGGTAGAACACAGCTTTGGACCCAGCTGCAATTTTCAGTTTCTCTACCTCGGCCTCCTGAAGCCTTTTGGCTTTGGCTCTACGGTTTTGGAACCAGATCTTCACCTGTGTCTCAGACAGTGACAGGGAGGAGGAGAACTCGGCCCGCTCTGCAATGGACAGGTACTGCTTCTGACAGAATTTCCTCTCCAGGGCCATGAGCTGCATCGTGGTGAAGGGAGTGCGAGGCTTACGGTTGGTTTTGTGCTTCCTTAAGGAGCAGACTGCTGGACTGACCTGCCCTGAAGGACATGAGAGAAACATGAGAATAAAAAATTGCATCAACAGGTCATTTATTATATATTGTTCAGATGCTGTAATATCAATACGAATAAATAAGAACTGAAATGATCTGATTACCCCATAAGGCAATTGTGAGAAAATGAATCAACAATATGTTAGGCCCTCTCTGTGTACTGATACTTTACATTTATATACTGTAAACTGATTATTTTTAAACAGTCGATGAACACATTATGCTGGGAAAATTGTGATGTGCAGTTATAATTACTTTTTGTTTTAAGATTATGAATGAAATGATTAATCGGTTAATCTAACGATAATCACATTTAAAGGAATTATTGATATGTTAATGTCACTCAAGCAGAGCAGCCCTAAACAAAATACAGTCAAGAACAAAAGTTTTGCATAATAATGTAAAGATCATGTGTATCAGGGCAATCTTGAATTTCTAATGACTTCTATAACTCTGAATTTTCTATACTGGAATCATTAAAATGCATGTAAAAACAATAATGCATTGGTCTTCTGGAAATATAACAACATCGGCAGGGTCAAAAACGTACCTTAGCTGACATATAAAATACATATTGCTCTTCTACCTACAATAAGTGTAGATCTCATCAAAACTGACTGAACCTGCATGTTCACTTATTTATTAAATTTATGCCTCCTTCTCCTAAACTATCAGTTAGTAACTTGCTTCTAGGTTTTTCATATCTCACATATCAGATCGTTCCCTAAAGAGGCCAAGCAATGACATAAAATGATGGTAATATCCCCAAATTAAGGGTAAAATTGAATTTAAAATGTACTTACGGAGTGGTGTGGACATTTTTATGCAGCTGGATATCCAAGACGGACTTCCTCCTTGTTCCGACAGCTCTGATTTAATAGATAGTAACTGTTGGGAAAACTCATCCAACTTGTGCGCCCCGTAGGCATCCAAATCGTAGCTTCCCTCCTGTTCGTGCGTCGCAGCCAGCGGCCTTCTGTCCGACATCAGAGCCTCGACGCTGAAGGGCAGACGGGACACCTGCGCCGTGCGCTTCTTGTGGCGCGTCGGTTCCACATCCTCGTCTGTGGAAAACTCGTCTTTGGAGTCTCCGCGAGCAGACATGCTTTCCTTTACTTTGGCTCCAAAATCTAATCCCAATTCAGAAAGCTCATAACTTTAAGTCACGGAGCGCAAACATGCATCGTCCAGTCGGAGAGAAGTTCCCAAAGTTGGTGGTGGAAAAGTTTGGCAGGCGCACTGCGGACTTAGAGCCAGGAGCGATGCGTCCTGATTCAAGAGTTGGAGGAAGGCTTGTGATTGGTCGGTGTGTTTGGGGAACTCTGCCACACCCAGACCCAGACAGCAGGTCAGCTACACATCAGCCTCATTTAGCAGTAATTACCAAAGAGAAGATTGGTTGTTGAAAATAGCTCGTAATGTTTTATCATAATTACTGACAGCAACAGTTTTTTTTTCACTCTGCAAACCTTTTTCGGACTTTTAAAGCACAGGAACACAGTCTAGATTGATGTCCCGAATTCAACATATAAGCAATCTGGATAAACCTGAGGCCTCCTACAACACTAATACACATAAATCAATCCCCTGTCCTCTAAACTCTGGCCCATCCAGCAATTAGGCCGGTGGATCGGCCTGGCTGCGTCTCCGAGCATCAGCAGCGCCAGGATGAAAACCATCATCCATCTGAAGGACTGTAATTCTACTCAACAAAAGCTGGCAGAGCTCCTCATTCAAGCCCTAACTGGCAGGACCTGACACACCAATTGTGAGAGTAATCACAATAGTAATCAATAGGAATCATGGTACTTTAAAACTTCAGACATCACCATGCAGCGGCTACACAACCTTCAACGTGAAAGAGTCAGTTTGGAGATTGGATTATGGTTTTGGGCAGGCTTTAAATTGACTGTCATTACATTGTTATTATTAACACCTTGTAATTAGGTCTGTGGAATCCGGTCCTTTTAAGCAGGATTTAACGGTAATGATGGAAAATTGCTACCTTCCTGAGGTGTGTGGCGCCTGCTGCGATTAGCTCCAGTCTCTGCTCTGTCGGCAGAGACAGGGGTGTCTCGTGCCTTTTTGAAGCTCATACCTGTAGGGCTCCAACACATTAGGAAACACGATGAGAGGTACAGCAGGGGCTCTTGCTTTCCTAAACATGGCCTCTAACCACTCGTGGTGAAGCAAGGCAGCTTCCTGAAAGCTGGCCAACAAGTGCACGGATGTTAAAACTGACATGAAAGGATGCTTCATGGAACTCAGGGTGGGATTTAGAGTTCACTCATCCAAAAGCGGACATGCAGAGAAACTGATGCAACATTAATGTGTTTACTGCGTGAAATGTCCTTTGCTCAGCTCCTAGTTTGTCCCTCGGATGTCCACATATACAAAGGCATCCTATGAAGTGACTGAAGCTGTGCTGTCCAGAGCTGCGTGATCAGCCCTCAGTGAGAATGTGCGCTCTCTGTAATCAGCAGGATTACAGTGGCATCAGGGTCTCAACTCCCCAGCACCTCAGCGTCATTAGTCTCCATATGAAGCAAAGTGCTCACACAGCATGAGCTCACTCCCTGTAATAAACACATGCAAATCAATTAAGGCGCCTCTGTTATTTCAGCGTGCTCCCTACTGATTCCCTCCCTACAGGTTTATGGTGCGCACAGACATGTGGGCCTGAGTGTGTAGGCTACATGTTTGAAGTTCAGGGGGATCAAGACTCGCTGGAAACACTTAGCTACAGGCTAATAACAACAATTTCTCTAGAATCCAATTAGCTGGAAAAAAAAGTAGTTCAGGTTGAACAAACAGATAGAGGGGGGTGTATTTGGAAAATAATGATCGACTTGATGCCATATCATCATGTTAGACATAATGTTCCCGAAAATATGGCACATTTTAGCCTTAAATCGACAATCAGCAAAAATGCATCTAAAATAGAACATACAGTATGGCTGCATTTTGCTACTCTGTGCCGAGTACAAAAGAACAAAGAAAGAAGCAATGAATGGGTAAAATACAGTCTTGTTAGGCTTGTTAAAGATCTGTAAAAGCTTAATCTGATGGTCAAGTGGTTATAGTGAGTGCCACGTGGGCATTTTCACCACCGCATGGTCAGCAGAGTCCACTGTTTCATGCCCGTCTAACCAGACCTTAGCTGCATATCCTGTCAATTTCTACTCATCACTGATCACTGTAAAATGCCAAAACCAAAATCTTTAGAGTAATAGTTGTAGTAGATGTGGTTTTGGTTAGAAGCAACAACAGTAGCAGACATCCCATCCAGAGGAGTATGAATTTGCAGCACAGATGTAAGTTATAAGAAGTAGCAGTTCATTTTTTTGTTTTTAGTAGCAGCTGAATGGTCACATTTTAAAGCAGAGTGTGAGATTTTCTAGGAATTTCTTCTGTAAACTGCTGTGTAGAAACAAGGCTGAAGCAGTTGAGGTAACTACTATATGTGACATTCCCTCATTAGTACAGATGGGTACTGAGTAACATACACGCCTCAGGAGGAGAGGATCGATAAGCTCTGATGTTAACCGTTCTACTAATAGTACTTTAGAAAGCTAGAAAAATATTGTGTCGAAGCTTTGACAGAGAGCAACTTATGAGTCTTAAGTGGTTCCATTTTCATGCTTCAATGTGTCTCTCTTTGCAAAGGTGTTGCGATCAAACCCTCCAAATGCTGACCTGAACTGAACATGTCACCTACCGCAATGCAGTTATGTTACTGAGGCATTTCTGTATCATTGTGTCTGGGTGTAGGGAAGTAACAGTGAGGCAACACTGTACGTTTAAACAGTGACTTAAACATACACCATTACTAAAAGAAAATACTTAAACATAGACCTGATGTACACCCTATACCAGAGGTGTCAAACTCATGTTAGTCCAGGGGCCGCAGACAGTCCAATTTGATCTCAAGTGAGCCGGGCTAGTAAAATCATAGCATAATAACCTATAAATAACAAAAACTCCAAATTTTTCCCTTTGTTTTTATGCAAAACAGTAAAATTTGAAAATGTTCACACTAAATGAACTATGATTTTACAAAACATTATGAACAACATAAAATTTCTCAAGAAAAATAAGTTCAATTTCAACATTATGCCTCAGTTTATCATTTACACTTTACTACTCAGAGATCACAGTGTAACTACAAAAGAAACAAAACATTTGGTCACAGGTATCTGGAACTGAACAACACAGTATTTTACTTTATGGTCAAAACAACTTGTCAAGATCTAGAATTTATTTTTAATTTACATTCATTTCCACATCGGTTTAGTAATCCTGACCACCACACTACATAAACTAAATGGGAACTATTAAGGAAGAACGTTAAATTATTCCTCTGCCTTGTAAATGTATAAAATTTATATATAAAAAATACATGAAAGTTGTGGCAGTGCAACAACCAAACTCATTTGTACTGAAGCTGCTGACTGACATTATATTGCACAATGTTCAATGTCTTTAAATATGTTCACAGTAAATAATCATTTTGCCATTTCAGGGACCCACACGGACTAGACCCTCTGGCGGGCCGTTTTTGGCCCGCGGGCCTTATGTTTGACTTCCCTGCCCTATACACTGACTCTATACAATCTTGTTAAAGATAAATAGTTTGCGGAAAAACAATTATTTGAGAAAAAAAATGAATTGACTACACAAGGTGATATCTTGCTAACAACTCAAACTATGCCTTTGAGGGGTAGGTAAGTTGGCTCTGTTAATTTTTCATTTTTATTACATTTTATAGCTTGTAAAAATATCTCGTATTAGTTAAATGTTATGTAGGTGTGTGTAAAAAAAAAAGAAAAAGAAATAAAGTAAGGGAAAGGAGAGAAGTTTTCTGTTTGTTTTTGTTGCTGAACTAATAGTTTGGTTTATGGCACATAGGGATTTTTACATGCTCTCAACCACCAGTGTAAATGAGGCATTGAGGCAAAGCAACAGCAGACCATGAAGTCAATGTCGTCAGCTCACACCAACTGCCTGAGACACCAGTGAACACCGTTTTCTCCTTCACTTTGCTTCACCTGCATTAGTTCTTCTGGCAAGAGTGGAGCATTTACTTTAGATACACACATATTCACAAACTGTACACAGGTGCACACATGATCCAATGCATATTTAGCAACGCAAACAAACATTGTAAATTCTAAATCTGGGCAAATATTTTGAGACATTTCGTTTATAATCTTCACTATCTTTACAGGATGCACATAATAACAAATCACAGGTTATGTACTGAGTACTACTTCGTCTAAAATACCAGTGGTTATATTTTGGACTATGGTCATATGACCTTACTAAACATTAAAAAAAAAAACAAATAAGAAAAATGGTGAAACTCCAGAAGCAAAGGTGTCAAAAATACGCTAGAAAACAGTGCAATGTACTATATACTGTAATGTTCAAAAACTGTATAAACAGTGCAGAAATGGAAAAAATGCATTTTTCAATTCTTAATATACATATTTTTTCTTTTTAATAACAGCAAATATTGGTAAAAACAATATTTTTTACAGATTTGAATTCAGCATAAATTAGTGTAATTTTATTGTCAAATTTAGCAAAAGAACAACATACCATTTGTTAAAACAACAGTAAAGTGTCTTTAAAAAATTATATTCAAAACTGTTTTTTTTTAATTTAAAAAAAAAAAAAAGCTTTTGTACAATGTAGGACTGGGACATATATCAAATAAATTAGATTTTTTTTTTTTTTTTCACACAACACGAAAAATGCCTAGATTGAAAAATCGAGATATGTGCTTCTCTAAAACAACACCAGCGCTAGCAGTAAGAAATCGTTCTCTGGAGTCATGACAGTAAAACCCATAGATCCAAGCCTTGCAGCACGCTTGAGTAATGGCAGCAGCAGGTAGTTATCAAATACTGCACAGCTGCATGCAGTACTGGCCTCTGAATTTAGGATGACAATCCCTTTCCATATCGCTGTGCCATAGACAACACGTAGGTTTTAGTGAAGCTTGCATCTACTTCTGCCATGTCGTTGTTTATAGGACATGTGGCATTGGGTTCAAAGGCATCAAACACACTACTATACATAACAACACACTATTTCACTGTTGACATCACAGGCACATCAAGACCAAGTTGAGACTGAATCAATATTTCATCCGGAGACAGTCACAATAAACAAGTTAGAAAATAAGACAGGCACAATCAAGGACAACTTCAAGATAACTGATGCTTAATGTTGTTCTAAGTACAGGGTAAGCTGGATTACAGCAAACAGCAAAATGAGTTCTTAAAATGTTCTCCCCAAATCTAAGGAGAGGAGTTTATTTGGGGTGCATGTTGGCTTGCATGCCTTCAGATTAGTCGTGTGCTATAAAGCTGACACCCACCCATCCCAAAACTGTTTATTTACTTAAGTGTGGTACAAGCGTGGCGCTGCTTGAGAGCAGAATATACCCTGTAAAGCAGCACTGCAGCTTGACAACGTGCTTTCTCAAGCCTGCAGTGTTCTACATGTTAATGTGTATCACATTAACAGTAACTCAATAATTCAGCACCATAACAGTTAAAATCAATGTGAATCAATGTCTCAATTTGAACTCTTCCAATGATCAACAGAGGAGCTCATGAATTTCAATGGAAGACACTGCAATGAAAATGAATGAGCTACAGGCCTTGTAGCACTATCACACTGAAACTGATGTAACAAATGAATGCTAAACAAAAAAAAGGTTGTTTTTCAAAAGTTTTAAGTAATTCTTCGCAACATGGTTAGTCAATGCAAATATTACAAATACAGAAACCACCACCCCAAATTTATTTTAATCCTACCATCCAAGGGCAAAGGGGGAGTCTCATTCAATTTGAGCAAGTCATGACAGTCTTGGATACTGGGAGTGGTCAAATGCGTTTTTTCATTCAGTCAGTGCCTTCACTACGTTGCCACACTTTGTAGCAAGTCTGTTCATGGCACTGAAACCACAAAAATAAATGAAACAAACATCCCGACTGACAACAAAAAACCCCATCTTACCACAACAAATTACAGCCATCTTATATGCAAATGTACATGCGGTACTGAAACTCAGAGTTTGGTTGCACATCAGACATTTGTCTGACGCATATTTACAGCAAAAAGCAAACCACAAAAAACATTCACTGATATGATCTCGCAAATTTATCATTCAAAATGTATTCCTGAAATGAGCTACAGCTTTTTAAGGTCACAGCTGTGAGTCTGCAGAATATAGCAACAATTGGAAAATATCAGTCATCATGTGACTAAGATCAGAAGTGACAGAAATATTAGAAATGGATAAGTGTGCTGCTGTGTGGTTAAGCTCAACACTGCATATGATTAGCAGTAAAGATGCAACAGTAATTTAATGCCACTGATTTCTTGCCCTTTCATGTGTCAGCGAGGGCTATATGCCTTTACTTTCCAGTCAGACTGTTGGCAGGCACAGGTGATCTTTATTGGCTTGCTAATTAAGCTACTTTAACCTCAATAGACAAAGGGTCCCCCTCCTCACACATCCCTATATAACCCCTGTATTCAACTATAAGTGAAACTATATAGTACATAAGATAACAACATCCCCCCCATCCCCTATCTAATAACCCAACAAAACATTTTTTAGTGTCCATGGAACTGTTTGCGATTTTGTAATTTTATTGTCTTATTTTAGCACAACTCACACAGTTAGTAATATTCTCTTGTCCAAACAGCTGTCTTGTCTTTCTGCCTTTTACTGCACATGGGTCATCTTCTGTTATAGTACATTAAAGTGTACCACCACCAGCTGTCTCTCATCTCTCTACATGACTATCGCATCCCTTTTATTCCTACCAAGTTGTGCTGCATGTTGCTATCACAGTAGAACTCTGCTTTAATGCAACAGTTGCTAACAGCTGTACTATTATTTCATCTTTTTGCAATTGTTTTTGGACACATTTTCTAGTCTACTGATTTCTGACAGCAGGTTTTATTCTTTGGTAACATTTAAACCTGAGATCTATATCTTTTACAGAATTGGACACTTTACCTAGCATATCAACCTTTTATCCAATCCACTGTAAACATGGTAAGTATATCGCTGTGGACATGTAGAAGTGCAGTGCTGAATTAGAAGCAAAACGGATGTGGTCTTTATGTGGTGTTTTTGTGGTCCTCAGCCTAGAACGGCCTGTTTGATGTCACTTGATGATGGAAAATAAGATACACGGTGAAGTCAAAGGAATGTGCAAATCTCTCCAGTGTAGAGACAAGCGTAGAAAATAGCAACAAATCCGACCTCTCTGCCTGTAAGTAGAATATCACATCTGTCACAAAGAAATATCTGCCTTCAAAACGGAACTGAAGTGGAGGAAGCTGCCCGCCATCCACAGCAACAGGAGATGACTCAGCCATTCAACCCCTGGACAAGTCCTTCAAACCTCCAGGAGGTGGATGAGTTGAACTCATGCATGTATCTCGACAACTCAGATTTTCCTGCACTTAAGAGGGCAGGTTGATAAAAGCGTTCAGCAAGGACAGAGAACAACAGGTTCCAGAAAACACAACAATGAGGTCATCTCTTGAAATCCCCGTTGGATAGACTGTGATGAACAAATCACAGTCTGTGGTACCTGTTTCAAAAGAATAGACTGCAGCTCCCAAACCATCGTCTGCAGCCCATGAACCACTACACCAAAATCATGCAACAGGTGAAGGAAATCTCCAAGATAAAGATCGCACTGCACAATGTGGAATAACAACTGGAAGAATAAAAATGAAAAACAAATAAGTTGACTGACTGATTTATATGAAGTGATTTAAAACATGACCTAAATTTGAACCGACTGCAGTTTGACACTTGAGAACAAAAATGTAGAGCTGCAGTGTCACATGGCTGTTGTATCCAAATGCATAAACTTATTATTGCACTAAATACATTGTAAAGTACAGTAAGGTTCAAGCTACAATACATAAGTTTGTAGAGTTTTTGACAAAATAATTATGACTAATCACATAAAGACTGCTCTTGATTACAATACCTGTCCAGTAAGCACAAATTAGCTAAAGCAGCTAGTCTCTCTTTATATATATAATCTATAGTAAAATTCAGTACATAAAATAAACGTCTTTATCTTGTTATCCACATGAAACAGGAGCCGAATGGGAATATATTAAATTGCAATTTTTCACAGATTTTGCAATTTGATTTAAACTGCTTGTTAAAAGACGAGCTTAAATTCACTGTGTAATAAAGAACTGTGACATAACACACCATTCAAAG
Organism: Amphiprion ocellaris; assembly: GCF_022539595.1. Lineage (NCBI taxonomy): Eukaryota > Metazoa > Chordata > Actinopteri > Pomacentridae > Amphiprion > Amphiprion ocellaris. The sequence goes on along the minus strand of NC_072778.1, from coordinate 34,180,147 downwards.
TTTGACTGTCACATGAGGAGGATGGCATGACTTTACAAAACCAGCGACACAAGTTTCAAACATGGTCAGACACACTCCATGACATACATCCAAAATGTCAGCCTTGTGATTTGTTAACTGTTTCAAATCATTTGCTTTAAAATTCCATAGATTTTTCAGCTATACCTGATTTTTCTCCATTCGCCATGGCATAAAGGAAACTACTGACAGCTTATTCAATCCAAGTAAATCTGTGTTGTAACTGTAAAAGATATTTACAATCTACAGACTATATTTCATTCTGGAATAAGGTGGCAAACTGACTGGTAGATTTTTGTCGAGATCACACTGCTAGTGTGACAAAAACAGAGTTGAGTAAGGGCAACTGAAACAGACAATAATATCTCTATCTGAATTAATTATTATAAAGGTGAGATGAGGTCCATTTATATAAAGTGCAATCTTCTACATGTACGCATTTAAAATAAGCCCATCAACCACATATTTAAAGGAATCATCATACACAGACAACAAATGCTAAGACTGAGTGAGAGAAGAAACGTTTAACCTTCCTGTTTATCATTTGTTTTGTATTTTTGCATTTGTATGTTGTAGCTTACATGATCACGTCTGGTAGACAGCCTGGTTGGTAAATATATCTTCTGTTTTGCTGCAGATGCTGCTGGAGCTAAAAGAGGCACATTAGTTTACACTTGAGCAATTTAAACTTGTAAATGGATGCTGCCTAGTGACTCAGTTACGGCTGATGAAATTCTGTGACAGCATTTGTTTTCCTGCAAATTTCAACACTTTGAACTCTGTCTGGCAGTGGATGTAACAAAATGCTGTTAGGGAGTTAGTTTCTATATGAAAGACATGGGACACCATAATCCCACTGGGGCCTAACAGAGTCATCTGTGATAATTCACTCATATATTTCTTTGATTATTTAGGGATAAAAGAAAACTGAATGCTAATATGCTGTCAAATCACATATATACTATAAACATTTCTCACAATGGTTAATATCAACAGGCATCATTACGACAAAAAGATATATATTATGTTGAACATTTCTCAAGAAAGGCGCATTTTTGTTGGATTCAGATTACTTTATTGGCCATGTCCAGACTTTTTTGTCTAACAGGTCTGAGGACTTTGGCAGATTAAATTATAAATTAACTTATTAAACGGCATTTCATTCAGCGTCACCTGTAGTTTATGACAGAGGTAATGAGAAAATGCTAGAATGCACATATAAATGCACTTAATAATACACAACTGAAGAGTAAAATCAGCCACTAACTGGTGAAAACATTGGACAATCTAGGAGTAATTACTGTCTCAAGCATGTGGAGCACAAAATAGCTTAATGGAGAGTAAAACTGGACTTGGTGCACCTTAACAGCTGTGATAGATGATAAAATGTCAACATTGGGATAACAGCTTGTGCTGCCCCAACAGGCCAAAAAACAACCTAAACATATAGTGCTATTTATATGCTGCATGCAGCTTCAGGAGCTGAATAAACAATCAACGCCTTGGATGAGAATTTCTGCCTCACAACGGCAGAGTACTGATGACCTTCTCAAAAACACAGATTCAGACTTCAAGTGTTTCATACATAACAAATCCAAGGAACAAATCCTGTCAGCTTGCAGGGTGGAGCTATCTGAATCACTATTCTTCTTCCAAATCTGTTTACAGTTCAAACAGATACAACTAAAGTTACTCCAACATTTTAGTATTGTAGTACTTTAACAGCATTTGAGTCCAAGGTGAGCTGACGTGGTGAGAGGCCAGAAATTTGTAGACTTGTGCATCCTAAAAGAAATAATAGTACAGTTACATCTAAGTCATTTTAAGACAGGAAGGGATTATTTTCATGGAAAAAAAAAAACTTTTAAATATGGAACTCTGATAGAGAGAGATGACATTTTAGAGTGTTAATTAAGAACTAGAGAGGGATATTTATCATGTAAATGTGAAACATATTTACCTACCAGATAAAATGTACACACGCACAAATGTATCCGTCCGTAATAAGAGATAAGAAAATCCGGGTAGACTACATATGAAGTGTGTGTTTAGTTGAAGGCTGCTGTTATGAAAGATCGATCTGATCATGCTTAAGACAGTGTGACTTCTTATCAGCAGTGTCAGGTCAACTGAGGGAGTCAGCAGTGGAGAAACATAGCTCACACATTTGCTGACATTAGTGGGTGCTGTTCGTGACAGCCGTTTTCAGTAAGGATGTGGCACAAAAGGTGTTTAAAAAAATGAACCATTCGTCATCATTATCAAAAGTAGAATCACCACTATGATATCTAGCTTCTTAGAAAAAAAAAGAAGCACTGCATTTTACGGATGCAAAAACAGAAGATAGCTTTATATAAACATGAGTTCACAGCTAGGCCTGAACAATACTCAACATACTTTATCACTTCACATTATATTTTATAGCCCAGTGTGTTTTATTGCCCTTCTCTACAACACATCTCCTGCTTCTGCTGACTGCACCATTTGCTGAACAGCTCCTGTACAACAACACCAGCTTGCTTTAAACTGGACAACAGCCTGGGACCTCTGACCACGTAAACAATGTAGCAAACCACCGATCAACATGCTTGGCAGCGCGGTCTGGAGGTATAGCTGCCGCCGCCTGCCAGTCTCCTGAGCAGACCACAGCTCTGATGGCCTGAAGGCCTGTTCAGCTGCTTATCACCACACCAACACTCATTCATCCTCAATGCTATAAAAAAACACACTCAGTGACCTGCCTGTTTACTAGCTTAAAACCACCAGCTCTATTTTCTAAAGAGAACATCAGTCTCAGAACTTGAGGGTTCGTTTCTAAAACAGAGAAAAGCATCTTCAGCTTCCTCTGTTTTACATAATCTGTATCTAGTGTGGCTTGACCTCATATCTCAGTTTATCTAACCTGCTTACAGTTGTATTGCATAAATGGAAGTGCTTAATCATGTTTTCAATCAACGTGTTTTGTTTTTTTGTTGTAGGATCTTCTAGAAAGCCATTAATTTCTGAGGGCATGTTGTCATCAAACTTGCTTTAAATGACAGGCTGCTAGTCCAAGTGAAACATGATAGAATGGATTTCATGGTGTGGTCATTTAGAAGTAATGAGGGGAGTAACGACATTGGTGACTTCAGCTTTACAACGACAACACACTAAAAAGCATTATTAATTAGTCCAGTCAATTTACCACCAACTGAAATGTACTGATACTTTAGGTATTTTATGTAATTACTCAAATATACATTCAAAAACCTTTGTGGCATGCTTGCATTTTAAAGTAAACTTGGACCACGCACCACCTCAATAAATCTGTATATTTTAGCACATACTACACTTGCACAGTTAACACTTCACTGAAATTTTACTGTGAACTCTGATGCAGCTTGCTTGTTGCATTCAGGGCAGGAAAGGGTAGAATAAATGGCCTCCAAATACAGAGGAAATGAAGCTCATCAATCAAAACATTAAGAAAATTGCAGAACAATTTAAATTAAATTGTGCATGGTTTAACATCAATTATTTTACAGTTAAAATAATCACAGCCATATGCTGCCCTCAAGTTGATTGACTCATAAATCCTGTTAAAAAAAACAAACGAAACCTTGGGGGAACAAATTCAGGTCTATACAATTATTTCATATTATTGAATTTGAATTGAGTGAACTTATTAAACAATAATGATAATGGCAGGCCACTTTAATGTGCTATGAAAATTTAAATAAACATAAATAAACATCAAATTCTTTGCTTTTAAAATGTCAAGTTGCAGCAGCTGACAAACTGGAAGCTTTAGACACCATATAACCTGGAATATCTGTTATACTCTGATGACACTCAGCTTCTCAGTCTTGGGTAAATAATTCGTTCTCAGAATCACAGCACAAGCCACTATTTAAAAATGTTAACCATAGTAACAGCTCTTACATTTTCACAGTGAAGAATAGAACATCTACACACATCTTAACAGTAAGGGAGTTGCACCTGCCAAATTATAGCAGTGAAGCAGCAGTTTTTATTAGTTTTCTGATTTCACAATAAAATCAGCTGGTGTTGTGTGACTGGTAAGTGAATTTACACAACAAACAGATACTAAAGGTGATGGTGCCCTCTGCTGGATAGAGTTTAATATGAGTTAACTTGTTGGTCATTAGTGCAACATGCTAAACTGTGAACGGACTAGGTGTGATAAGGAACTATAGTGTTATTATACAGTTAATCTGTATGCAAACTGTTTTGCTGATCACTGTAGTGGATTACATTCACATGTAACCCAAACAACCCTGTATTATTAAAATGTAACATATCAAATATGAATAAAAAAAAAACTTTGGCACAAAGTTTTCAAGATAGACTTGTTTGAAAAAAGAACACTCTTTACTGAAAAAAATGTCAAAGTTTTTTGTTTTCAACAAAGCCATTTCCATGCAGACTGCTTTAATAATCACCAACCTTTGCTTTCTTGCATCACTGGTTTGAACACCCAGTGCTTATAGAACAAAACTTGTCTGCAAAGAAGAACCTCGATGTCGAGAAACACTGATAATGAGTACTGGTCTGCAGTCCATTTCTATCCATCAACACTCAGTTGGACAGCTTGAGGGCAGCCAGTCTCTGTCTGATGAGCTGGTTCTCCTCCAGCATCTTGGAGATGGTCCTAAGAACCGAAAGCTTGGCCTATCCAGGACAAGGAAAACATTCCCAGGAAAATAAAGAAGTGGTAATAAAAGAGTTGGGTCGTCTAGATGGTAGTCAGAGGATACATACAGTGTATCTGTGTGTGCACAGGAAAACATGGAGTAAATTCAGTATTTTTTTCTGAAGTACTTGTTTTAGTAGAAAAAGAACAGGTGTTACTGATAACAATTATAATGATTCTGTTCTATTCAAGTGGCTCTACAAACTGCCAGTGTGCCAAATGGAAGGCATCGATCATACATTTTATGATTTATGTCTGTGCATTTCTGTCTACGTAGCTAAATAGCCAAACTCTTCACTGGATTTAAACATACATGTCGTAATATGTTTTATAAGTATAATATTTTTACATGAGTATGAAATGCATTGTACATGCCATCTACGCATTATGATCTCCACTGTCAAAGTAAAATTTCACCGTAAAGTTAAATTAGATGGTCAGATAGATACACAGAGATGACTGAGGCGATTTAATTTACAGTAGGTCTCATAAAACTGTAGAAATTACATGTTATTGTGTATGATTTTTTGTTTGTAGTAAGTTAAACCCTAAATCATATACAGTTCAACACAATATAACTACAAACGTCTACTTTTTCAGTGTCTTCCCCTGTGACTTTTTGTCAGTACAGATAGTGTATGTGCATCCAGCCTACCTTTTCCTTCTCATTTGTTGCTTCGATGTTGGACCTTTGGGAAAAAGAGAAAACATCTCCAACATCACATGGAGGTGCCTGGTCTCTGATGGTACCTGACAAGAGAAACAACAACAAAAATGTGAATGTGAGGTTTCTCCTGTTTATTCTTTAAATATACTGTATTAGTGCAGGTTATTTAAGCTTGTTTTTTCAGTTTTGTGTAAACTAGGTCAACTTTAACGCTTAAGGTGGACTTTAGGGATAGACTCAATACCAGTTCGATGAAAATAAGGAAATGCAATGTTTTGAACACATCAAAAATTAAACCAAAATGCCTCTAACTTAATAAAAACTTCTCATATTCCGTCATGGCCTTTTACACTGCTGTTTTATGAGGGTGATTTATAGAGCCCTATTGTAGAAAATAAACCCCCCCCCCACCAAAAAAAAAAAAAAACAGAAAAAAAAAACAAAAACAAAAGTCTTATGTTTACTTTTTTAAAAAAAGATCCTAATATGCCAGAATTAGCAAAAAGGCAAATTCTCAGCTGCTGTCCTTTGATCAGGCAGCAAACTAGCCGCCAAAAATACAAGAAAAACACACACCTTTCTATTACTTTACTACCACATGACTCTTCACAGTGATCAATAAACCCTACAGATGAGAACCACTATAGTAACAGGATTTCTGCAGAAATCAGCCAGTCAAATTTAATGATTTTTTAATGCCATTTAAGGCCTTAATTTTCACAAAATCAATTAAATGACTATTAATGTTTTTTAATGGCCTGCAGAAAACCTGAGTAAAGTATATTGTGATTCATTAATTTTGTCTGTCCAAGATAATGTTAAGCTAGTGGTAATTTTGCTAATGCTAGCCGGCTAGCTAGCTAAAGCAGCTAACTAACAGAATAGCTGTTAACCTCGGTTTGCTGTTGTCTTCAGTTTACTTGGCTCCAACATCCAACTTGACGGTGTTTCATCGTCCTTAGTCACCTTCCCAGGCAAAGTACCGCGGCTGAGTTTCGTTAATTTCACTTTCAACAGAGTCTTGTCACATTTATCGTTACCCCGCTTGTTCCCGCACTTCTTCGTACGGGACAACCGAGAGGTGGGTTCGTCCTGCTCCACGGTCTGGTCCCGGTCTGGTCCATTTCTTTGACCGGAGCTCTGCTGTGAGCCACACCGGGGGACATGAAGAGTCTTAACTTTCGGCATGATGTCTCCTCACAAGTTCTACACCTGGCGAAGCACCGACACGGGTTGATTCTGCTCTCTCTGCCTGGTCCGAGTGTCTTTTCGTGCGGTTTGTCCCGGGCTGGTTGCACCGCTTTCGGCCTGCAGGTGGCACTACAGGTGACGCTGTTGGTTAGTTACCAACAATGAAACTCCCGGTGGGCTTTGCGTCTGAGCAGGTATAATATTAACTTTAAAAAAAGGAAAATGTGAAAAGACATATCGACAAAGTTAACTCAAAAACTAATGTGAACGTATGCGTGAAGGTGCCCAAAAATATACGCAGTATATTATTTATGATGCATTTGCTAATTTTCTGAATTTTATACATCAATTTATTCTATAAATATTGTATACTGTTCTATGAGTGCACAGTGAGTTTTGTCTGAAACGGAGGACAAACCCACTAATTCATATAATAATTTCGTACACTGTAAATTCAGACAGTCAGTGCAATTTTCGCTATGTGTTACAGCTGAAAAAATTTCACTTGGAAAAACCGTAACTTTTTTTAAGACTGCAAAAGGCTTCTTGGGACAAAAGACAGTAGGTTTAGGTGAGCAAATAACACTCACTAAAGCCTGAAATAACCCTTCATCTATAAATACCTCTGACCCAGTTTTAACCTACCAGATGTGCCAGAAAGTGTGGTCACAACAAAAGCATCAGGTATACGATTCCCATTTACTAGAAAACCTCCGGTAAATTCCTCTCATTAAATAGTGAAATAAAGGAGTAAAATTCTTGGGAAACAACATCAGCCCGATCTTCTTCCTCACAGCTGTTTTATTCGTTCAACATCTCACATTACAAATACTTCAAATGTATGCATACAGTTACAAACAGTTGGCAGCAAATGAATATATGACATTAGATCTTTGTTTTACTTCAATACTACAAACCAACTATAAAAACTGATGTCTGTATTGTAGCGGAAATTAATCAGGAAGAAAATATAAAAATTGGAACTTACATATAAATGTGAAATGACTTAATAAAAATCAAAATGATATCAGGTAAAAAAAAAAAAAACAAAGTTAATAAATATAACCTTCCCAGCATTCAATTAAAAACTATTGAAATTTTGCAATCAAGTAATACTAACAGACATAATCAATATTCTTTTCATGTGAAAATGTGGAGCACAATACAGCAATTAGAAAAACTAGACACATCAACGAGTTTAACACATCACCCCAAAAAATAGAACAAAAATCTCATCAAAATGATAGTTATACATTTCAATTGAAAATATAGCAAATGCTAAATACATTATCGACCTAGTATATACAACGTTTTCAATCACAGTAGCATGGTAGTAGCAAAATAAGTAAATAAGCACAAAACTAATGTTTAAAAATAAATTCAGGTATAAATTATTTTTTTCTTTGCAGACATCAGCATGAACAATAGGAAACAAAAAATGTGTAAATGACTGCATGGTTTATATGGATTGAATGACTTACACTGCGGAGAACTGTTTCTGGAAAGAATAAGTATTGCACATAATGGCTCAAAGTTAACTTGCAACATTAAATCACATTCAGGTTATGTCCCAAAGCATGCCACATCACAAAGGGGGTCAAGTGATCAAGTCTCCTCACCTAAGTCCTACTGAGTGTCCTCTACATAACAAAACGCATCCCAAGTGTTGTCACCGTGTAGATTGCATAAACATCATGTCTGTGTACAGTAAGGAAGGCAGACTCCATCGTGTAAAGAGAGGCTACAAGAGAGGCGATCTCAAAGAGATAAGGAAAAGAAAGTCAAAAAGGAGATCTAGTGCATTACATTAGGTCCTGCATTATCACTAGCCATGTTATCTCTTATGCATGCCAAGAATAAGTAGAACTTACAGGCAGTCCCAGAAAGAGGGTCTAAATATTCAAACAGCTGATATCCACTCCGGTGATAGAAGGGAAGATTTCACATTGACCAAAGCCAAAACATTTACCCTAATAATAATCTTAATGACTACACCTAGGAGCGAAATATCAGATTATATTTTCAAGACTATCAAAATCAGTTTAGAAAGGTCTTGCCATGCCTTAGGATCCTGTAATTATGTTTATTAGGACAGAGGAGAATCCACATATGACTGGCTAACAATAGCCTCATTTTTTTGTTGTTTTTTTATCTACAGAATCACATCAATGCACCAGACAATTTTCAGGTTTACCAGCACTTAAATATATAAAAGCTAATTGAAAATTATATTATCATTCATTTTTTTTAAATTAAGTTTACCATAAATGCAGATCTCTTAGTAACAAAGGTACAAAATTATTTTTCACCAAGTGAAAAAAATGAGGTATTGCAAAAGGAGTTCTCCCATCTGTGAAAAATGTGCCTAAAATGACTATTGAAAAAAATATTTAGAAAAGTAGTGCATAATAAATGTATATATGTTCATGACAAAATAATCAGCTATAAAACACTGTACAAAAATCAGCAGGCCATGTATAAAATAATATCTTTATCTCTGTGACAGCAAATTCTAGCTACTACCATATCCAACCACAACACTTGTGATAGAAGCTCCAGTCATGGTAGAGCGTGCAGTGGTACACCATGAGGACAGCTCAGGGAGACTGGACTGTGCATTCCCATTAGTTTGTACTACATTAGCATGTTAGCTTCCAGTGCTAATATCCCTGACAATATAAAGTGAGTAAATACTACTGCCAATACCTGAGCCCTGAGGGCTGTGTCTTTATTAGCTGAAACCCACCAACTGAAACTCCAGCCTGCCCTCTGCCATGTGACGAGAGGACACAACATTATCCTGAAAACCCTCAGATCAACGACGGTTTTTAATGATGCGTTTAGGCCAATCTTTGGTTTGCCCCCTTCTGGTTACAAAGTCTCGACGTAAACCAAGACCTAAAAACTCATGCCAACAATCTAAACGCATGTGCCAAACTGAGGGGAGATTTTGTTTTGTGACGTGGCCAGATGCTATACACTGAGCTTCTTGAAAAACTCAATCATCCATTCGAAACCGAGTTCCTCCTCTGTTCAACCCAACCATTTGCACTCAACCTTTGGTAAATGGTACAGTTGTTCTCTAATCCTGCAAGCAAAAAGTAAGAAAATGCACCCTTCTTAAACTCAACGTCCATAGTTAGTATACTGATTTAGGTATGATGAACCTCACTTAAATTTTTATGTTACTCTCGACAACAAATGTAAGCAGCTTTGCCAGCTAACATGAAAAGAAAGTACAGTCAAGTCAAAAAACACCTAAATCCAAATCTAATGCATCCATATGCTCATGCACATTTAAAGTCAAAACGTAAATGGGATTTCACTCTTCTTAGCATTTACTTCTTTTAGAAGGCCCAATTTTAAAAAAAAAAGAAAATAAAAAATAAATTAATCCTTTTTAACTTAAAAGAAAAGTGCATTTATTTTTCATCGTAGCCCATACCCCTTCCCTAACTACCCCTTTCTCTCAGTCCCTCCCCAGTCCTGCGACGTCTCCCTCCCTCGCCCTCTCGCCTTAGTTCCAGCGGAAGGAGATGTGTCGTGGTCGGTCCCCTCCCTCCTTCACCAGCGGCTTGTGGAACTCACGACCGGCTCGGGAGTGGATGGCTGCCCAGCAGTACTCGCAGTAGTACTGCAGACAGGTCACGTTGGCGCAGAAGAAAGGGGCAAACTTCCCTCCACAGCGAGTGCCCTGGCACTCATCACACAGCTGGTCATCCAAGACATATGGCTTCACTTCCACCTGAGAGCAGAGATGAAATGGATGATAGGGAGACAGTTAAAATGGAGAGTGAGGAAAAATTTGAATGTGTGCACAGCAGCATACTGGATAGGTGGAAATGAATATTTAATGAAGATCTGCTTTTCATTTTTAGGATCTTTTAGGAGCTGCTGGCGTCAGATCGACTCACCCGTTTATCAATCTCCCCGTGCTGCAGTTGAACAAATCGGGCACTAATGGCTGCAATGTAGCTTTGCTGATTGGAGAAGGCCACTCGCCCTGCCCCTTTCGGATACTTGAGTTCAGGGTCTGTGTCGATCCCAGCGTAGCACACTCCCCCGTACAGACGATCCATGATCATGGCAAGCTCGACTGGAATAGCGATGGACAACGTAAGTTAATGTGAGCTAACATTGTTCAGTCACAGAAATGCAAAGGTTGTCTTACATACGTACCTGCACGTAAGGGACGAGGGACACCTCCTACAAAAATGGTCTTCCTCGGGTCCAGTGGCTGAGAGCCGTCCATAACAAAGTCACTATCATTTAGGTTCCAGGGCCGAATCTGGACCTACAAAAACCAAGATGAAAGACAGAAAAAAAAAAACAAAACATTAATTTCCTCTCAGTCAGGCTCTACTCTCTTATGACCAAGACACATTTTTGATTGGAAATGAAAGGGACTTGCTGCTTATGTAATATGGATTAACACATTTTTGACTGCTACTGCAAGATGCTGTCTGTGGTGGCAGGATTTTTTTTTTTTTTTTTTTTTAAACCAGAAGTCTTCGGTTTCACTGTATTGTACAGCTAAAGTCACCATTTAGCATTCTGCGCTTTGATTAGATTCACAAATCAAGCCCACTTGTGTGAGTCTAATTTTACCACTTAGTTCAGTCTTAATTGTTGGCTCAGACAGACAACAAGCATGCAGGTTAGCAGTAGAACAAACTAATACACTCACAGGCTTGTCTTTGATGGTGGGGCTGGAGACACACAGGTAAAGCTTGCCATCCTCCTGAATGCAGGCATCAATCAGGGCTTGAACAGAACTCTCATCTTGGAACAGCAGGAATGCATATCCTGGAAATATGGGATATTCAGAACAAAGAGTGTGAACAAAAACCCCCAAAAAACATCACGTCGCTGGCACAAATATACCATTAAACTGGTTTCACTCACCTTTTGGTGGAAAATAGGATTTGCTCTCTGCCTTGTGAGGCCAATCCACAAACAAATGGCCAAATCGACGGAAACTGGCAGTGATTTCATCTGAAAAGGGAGCTCAGTTAGTGAATCACCATCAGAACTAACTACGGTTACAGACACTGAAAGCCAAAGCAGTTGCTTTAAAGCTCAATTAAGGCTCAAGAATTAGAAACATGAAATACATCTTGGAAACATGGCACTACTGTCATGAAATCTGTTTTGAAATATGTATCTTTAATAATTATTAATATACATAATTGTAATGTTGCTTTGTTATCGTCTACAAAAACCGGGGTTAATTAAGAATTCTAGCTCCACATGTTGTCTTTACCTTCGTCTATGTCTGGGGGCAGCCCACCAACAAACACCTTGCGAGAATATCGCTCAACGCGTTCGCCATTGAGGTGGGGGAAACAGTGGGCTGAACCGAGGCCTGCAAGCCCCTGGTCTCCCGACTCATCTTCTCCAAAAGAGCGTTCATCCTCCATGGGGAACAGAGACGAATGGCCTAATGGACAGAATGACCTGGTTGACATGCTGGCTCACCACTATAGAGACTCAAGAGTTCTTACTATATTGTAAGAGAGCAGGGATGTTACAAAAAGCAGGGAATTGGATGGAATGCAAAAAAAAAATTTTTTAAAATGGCAAGAAATACAAAAAGCAGCCATGATAGCCATTTTGGATTACACAGTAAAAGCAAGAGTATTATCACTGCTAGTTCTTGGTAGTCGACCCGTAAAGCCTCATATGCACTGCAGAAGAAGGGTCTTAAACGCTCAAGGCAGAATAATCAGTACAGAGAAAAATCAAGCAGACAGACACAGAGGCAAAACAACAAAGTGATCACATCAGGGGAAACTGCTGCTTACTTAGTAAAATTAAAGAAATCAAGACACAGTAACAAGCTTTACCTCGTCTTCTGCCATAACTTCTCGCTGCATGTAAAACAACACAAGACACTCTTGAAAAGGCTTTGTTGAAAAAGGCACATGATAAAAACTAAATGTAAAAATTACACTATCAAGGCTTGAAATTAATTTTCTGGGTCACCAGCTAAAATGTGAGCAATTTTTAAAGTGACAGGCACCCTTAAATTCCATTTTCCAAAATGCTTTTAATCAAAACACAAAATACCAAAATGCATTAATTTGAATGCAACTAAAACAAAATCAGACTGATGCAAAATTGGTATCAAAACGCCATATACTGTATTAGGGAGAGAACTGAACCCATTCACCAAATAATTTGACCCTTACTTAGGCAAGAAAAACTATCTGAAGCCGCCCTACATTTTCTTGAAACATTGTGTGAATGAGGAGGAAAAAACTGTGATCCGTATCATATAACAGATTCTGAACCTGTCTGGCACCAGTACCATTTTCTTACATACAGAAGCCACCATTTTGTTTACCACAAAGACCAGATTTCCAGTGTAGTAAATAACAAGCAATATGCCTCAAGTCATTTACTGTTTTACCCACTTACTTTATGTGTCAGTCTGGTCATGTCACATCCAGACACTTCAGTTTTGCTTCAAATTTATGTGCTCACCAAAGCAAATACCTATCAGCTACACTGAATGAGACAAAGACAATGCAGATACTGGATCCTGACTTCCACTTTTAGAAATAGCTGCAGTTTTTATACACATATGGCAGGCATTAATTTCAAGCCCTGACCTCAGCTGTACTGCATATTTAAATGCATATCATTTACATACCATTCATAGGTAGAGGACCGTCTCCACCCTGGTGAGAGAAGCTGTAGCGTCCTAAATGACAAAAACAGGAGAGGTCTCAGAACACGATGCCATGACAGGGATTCCCAACTGGACTAGTAATTATATTAATTCCTCTTTCTCATGTAATAATAGCTACCTAACCCACTGGTGTTATGTTGGTTTGAGGCAATACATTCCATTTGTGTGTCTACAGGAAAATGAAAATGACAGTGCAGATATGGGGAAAGTGTGGAGAATTTGGCAGACAAATAAAAAAGTAACTCAAATGTAGTCCCGCTTGTCAGTAATTATAAGTTCAACATGTATCTTAGGGTTATGTCTTATGCCTGAAAACACTGAAGTCCAAGAATGTGTGTTTGACAACTTTTTGCTCGATGACTATGCAAATTATCAGGCTATTTTTGATTACTGAGAAAGTTGGCTTCAAAATTAGGAGACGGAAAACACCCTCATGACAAATGGCAGGTCGACTGCATAAATGATTAAAGATATGTTTCAAAAAAAAGAAGGTACATGCATCAGCAGGCCGGGCTGTGATGTAAAATGGTTCCTTTAGGACTGACAGTAAGAAATCTGAACTGAAATGTTTTATTAATGAGAGAGTTCACTTCAAGCTCAAACGGTCTACTCTGAAAAAAATGCTGCAGGTGATTGTTTTCATTAATTATAGAGAATAAGACAAAAATGGACTGTAATGCAAGACGGCTCTGTAACCAATCTGAATGGGTCTCCCACCTGATTTGATTGCAACGTGTAGAGTTTTACCGCCAATGCAGAAACAATACTTTTGATACTCTGAGATATGCAACGGTTTCTACAACGCTCTTTTTCACAAGACAATTGTTAATCACTAAAACAAAAATGACAAAATTGTCAAGTAAAACAGTCTAAAATTAATTTCTCCTATCAAAGAATTTATCAAGACATGAAATCCCAGCATGTTGATTCCGACTGTTGTGGACACGTTTTGATCAATATGATAAAAGTATTAATGTTCAATATCCAAATAGTCTTTGATTTCATTCAAAATCCCATGATGTTAAAATTAAGAGGTGAACTTACACAGAGAGATACATTTCTACTGTCCAATAATCCAAAATACATTATCCTTTTAAATCTTGGGTGATACTCCCCAGCCCTACTATAGCTGATTGATTCTGTATGTGGCCAAAAGGACAGACAAAAGGGCAACAAAAACAATACTGTCAACAAAAAATGTGCCCATAGAATCTTTTTCAGTGCCAGCATCAATCCTTAGGTGTCATATTTGTAGTCAAAAACTTGCAATGATACCCAGCCCTTCATACACCACAATATCACTAAAGTAAATTAAAATGTGGTGAAGCTCATTAATATTTGTTTTGCTGGTGCCATTAGTATAAAAGTGCACTGCTGCAAGACAAACATCCAACATGTGAAAAAACAAACAAACAAACAAAAAAACACATGTAGTGCAAACGTAAACATTCCCTCAATAAGCAGCACGTTTTTCCAAACCGGATTTCTGCTGGCTACAGAATTACCAGCATTGTGATATAATACCCAATTTCTATTTTGTTGTCAAATACATGCAGCAACTGCTGTATTTATCTACAGCCAGCAGTGAGAAAAACCTATCCCTTCCTCACTATTGTTAGTGTGGGAACCAACCTTTTAAGGAATCCTGCTCAGCCCTCATAATGTCAATCAGAGAGTTCTCCAGAGAGTGCATACTGAAACCATCAAAGGACCGTGTTCTCTCCTGCTGAAAGAGAGGAAGACAACAATTAGCCTCCTCACTTCCTACATCACCATCTACAGCAGCACCAGCTACAAGATCCCCGACATATTTTGTTATGATGCTAATAGCAAATTTAAAAAAAAAAAAAAAAAATAGCAAAGACTATCTTTGTAGAGACAAAGCACAGTAAACAGAAAATGGAATCCAAAGGATGTCACATAAAATTATCTGCATACTCTGCCATCAAATCTCATTTTTCCAATCTTTCTGATACGATTAACAAGGAAGATATGCTACTTAAAGAGCTAAGAAAAAAAAACTAAAATAGAGCCTTTAAAGTGGCCAAACTCTTACCAATGCAAATTATAATCAAATAGCCTAAAGTGAAAATAAATATCATCTTTTTAAAAACAATTTTAAAAACACTGAATAGCTGTCAGTAACACATACCACGTGATACGTAATACATAACGAGTGAGGGTGCATCACTGTGTATAACAAAGAGTTGAGAGTATGCAAAGCTGCAGAAGAGCACAAGACATCTCAAATCAGGACAAGAGGAAGCCCATGTGATCACACCAGCTGATAAGACTGTTCTCCTTTAACCAAATGATCTAGATAAAGGCCTCAGACATAAACACACACAATAAGTTTCAATTCATCCGTTCAGCTGGCTGAATGGCCACATATCCTGTTTTGTTCAATGGCTTATTTGTTGCATTTGAAACAGATGAGCATGTTAAATAAGATTAACATCATTTGCCCCTGGAAAATACAGACATATTTACAATCAGATGTGACCACAGCACAATTCCCTTGCTGTTGTCATGAGAATTAACTGAAGTGAACTTAGTCCTTTCAGGCATCTATTCATTTCCTTAACATCAGCCTGAGTGTTCTTCCCACCTGGAAAGGATAGACGCTGTCATTGCGACTCATGCTGTCGTCCACCCAGCCTTTGTGATTGATGCCAGAACTGTTTCTAGGAAACTTCTGCGAGGGAACCTGGGGAACAGACAGGAAATTTGCAAGTCTCCTAATCACATGTAGTATGCACTTTGTTTCTGCTTTGATTAATTACTATCTGAAATGAGACGGGACAACCTCACGTACCTGGTTGTTGGGGAAAGATTTCTTCAGCGGAGAGATGGAGTTGAGCCCTGTCATCCCTCCACCTACACCCCGGCGGTACTCTCGAACCCCCTGTGTGCCTCCCCAGCCACCATACCCACCTGGGCTCCAAGAAGTGGATGTGGGAGTGGAGGGGCTCTGGTAGCTTCCCCAGGGTGAGGGAGGTTTACTCTGGGCAGGAGCAAGGTGGGGCAGCTGGGTGAATGGTCCAGTGCGATGGGGATGCGGAGGGAAGGAGGGCTGGGGTGGATGAGGGCTAGCTGGGGAACGTCGGTGTTGCTGTGGAACCCCCTGACCGTGGGGGTGGTAGTGCTGGGGATGAGGTGTGGGAGGGTGGTGCTGGGAGACTGGGCCAATCTGTGGGGAGAAACTACCTCCTGCTCCAAAGCCAGGGCCGGCGTGGTGGGAGAAGTTCTGGAACAGTAGTGGAGGTCCATTGGCGTTGGAGCCAGCGGGACCAAAGAACCCTCCAACATCTTCTCCGACCACCGGAGATTGGGTGGATGGGACAGCAGGGGACCAGTTGTTGAAGCTGGTTAGCGAAGATGAGGAGGAGGTGGATTGTGCACAGCTTGTAACCATTCCCAGGCTGTCCTGGTAGTCGAAGCTACTCAGCCCTGGGGACTCCATCCTAAGCTTCTCTTTCCCACCGCTGCTCTCCAAAGAACCCTTCTCCAACGAGCCATCTTCAGGAAGAGCTCCCTCGAGCTCCCCTAGGCCGCCTCCAGCCTCCTGCTGGCCTGGAGATAGGGCCTGAGGCTGGGCCTGGACCTGAGTCTTCTCCTGCATGTCCTGGAGGTCCAAAGCCTTGGACTTGTCTGACTCCAGAATCTCATCTTGCATGTTACTGTGCTGGGCTACGGCGGGGAACAGCCAAGCACTGCCCCCATTGGTGGAGCAGGTGTTGTTTACGAAGGAAGGGGGGCTGGGGGGGTTGGAGGGGTGGTGAGGGTGCTGGGGTTGAAGGTGAGGAGGGATCCTTACAGGGAAAGCAGATTTGTTACCACTGCCGTTCTTCACCAGAACTCCAAACCCGTAGTCCCCCATTTAGGACACCCAGAAAATCTTCAGATCAATTTTGGCTTTCTTTATCCTAAAATGTGGGTTGAGGGGGAAGCAGGGAAGAAAGAGAAAGGGGTGACAAAAAAAACAAAAAAAGCTGTTACACCTTAAGTTGATCCTGCCACGCGCGCGCGCGCACACGCACACACACAAAAACGCAGTGAATGTGCTCGGGCTGCACCCTTGCTGGTCTTGTGATGCAATCAATGAGATTAAATCATTTGCTTGGCTATGGGAGGCCTGGGTGAAACACAACCCTACAGCAGGCGGACAACTACGGAAAACACCCAGCTTTAGGCAGCTAGCAGCCTGGGCTGGTGGAGCTGACGTCTCCAGAGGTCGTTAGGCGGCTAGCAGCGAGCTAACAGCTGCTCCGCCACCTTCCATGTGCCCCATTATTAATCACGTAGATCCGAACAGGCAACAGTTTTAAGCACCTTTACGCATTACAGCGCAAATGTGAACGCTCAAGCGCTGCGGAGGGTTACGGCACGCACACCTACCGAATAATCTTCCATTTCCAGCAATGACCTCCTCATACGCAACCATTTAAATACAGGAAAATGTTGATGACGTCTCCTGTCTGTTCTGAATCTGGGCTAGTTCCCTTCACCGAGCCGCTAGTGCTAGCATAATAGCCGACAGCCGCAGAGCAGTTGGAGCATATTCGCAAAGCAGCTCGGAAGCGATAAACCGATTCAGCGGCCTAAATGTAGCTTAAAATGTTCCTACGCAGCACCGTTAGAAATTCCCAAGTTGGAAATGGTGTGTGGCTCTTTAAACGACCTCGTCTGTTTCGTGTCCTGTATGTTCAATGTCACACAGCCTACCAATCCTTGTCATCATTTCTACATGTCGAAATAAGCCAACGCGGACTCGACGGCCACTCCACGGCGTCGACAAACGCGTCTGTTCGGCGGTGCGTCGGGTACAGTTACCTTCAGTTCGGCGTCATGACCTTATCATTTGGATGTTGCCATAATTTTTTCCCTTTTCTGCATTTCCCAGACAGCCGGTGTAAATGGTCTCCTCTCTCTTCTAGATGACAGCTGGGCCAGTCGGGAGACACTTCCGTCTAGAAGCCCCGCCCCGTCACCAGCAGCCAGCCAATAGAAGGCAGGATTTCCCTCCATCGCCCTGCCCACTTAAACTGAAATCTAATTTGTGATTGGATAATTGCTGCAAAGTCACACCCAACGTGCTCATTCTCAATGAATGGCAGATGCAGTCAGGACGTTCTCCTCCCAAATAAGGATGTCTTGAAATCAATGGGAGGAGTTGTAGGGAAAATACTTTAATGATCCAAGGAAATTTCTGTCTAAACCTTTAACCAAGACTAAAAACTTCGATATTTTTGCAAAAATGCTGTCAGCCAATGGATTTCAAGGCTTATAAAGCTAAAGTCTAGTATTTGCAACCATCTGCTTCAAATGCAGATGAGTTCATTTGGCTAAGCAAATATTTTTTTCCTCCACCTCAGCTTCTAGGCATTCAGTACTGGTGTATGACAGGCCCTGAAAAGCAATGCATTTTATCTAGACAGACGGACAGATGAGTGGAGTGATAGGTGGATTTTGTTGAACTGCTATAACCCGGATCCACAGCAAAGTACTGCATAGCAATCTCATTAAAATAAGCTGCTGCTATTTTCAGAACGTAATCGAGCTTGAGAGCTTGATTCATTTTACTTTGGTGAGATCTGTCCTGTGCTTCGATCATACCGTCATATCATACCTTCACTTAGTAAAACGCAGGATGACAGTCAGTCTCCTTCATCTGTTGTCTACCTGCAAACCAAAGTGTCACTATGCAGAGTCATTAACAACTTACAGGTCGTTTATTCACCAGGAGATGAAAGATTATCCTGCTCAGAAGCATTGCTCTTGCTACCCACAGCATACATTACTCAAGTGGGAGTAAAATTACTTGTGTTCAAAGCTACTCAAGCAACAGAGGCTCATTAGGAGCATGCACACAGTACAGCTTAGCAGCCATTTTAACTCAAAGCAAGCTCAAATAGAATATTCTCATGACTGTGCATTAAACACACTCTTGTGGGATGAGCGTGATAAAATAAATAAAAAAGATAAAAGCAGACCTACTGGTTTTAGAACGCACTCAAGCAAGCAGGAGTGGCTGAAAATCTATTCAGTTTCATTCAGTTTCCACCCAAATCTTTAGAGCATTAGTATTATTTACTTGTTGAGTTTGTCTTGTTAACACAGTGTTCCAGTCCCCCATGGCAGACCCACCCTTCATTTGTATCCTGTAGGAACAGCAGCACACATCACCCCACCCCACTCCCATGTGCTGCAGGGCCTGTCGGGGTGGTTTAACAGCACAACCGTGTCTCTTGAACTTCTGGTTTCTTGTAAAAATTAATAGACAGCTGGTCCAGGTGTTACTGCTTTAACATTATGTGCCAACCGAGTGAGGAAGCTGTGGCATACATGGGATTTGTGTGTCTGAATGTGCGTTTTGCTCTCTGTGCTGCTGTCTGCTTTAAGCCTTTTGAGGCTGTCAAGCATAGTTAGTTGTGTCAGCATTTTTTTCCCTCCCTGAGAGCAACACTCTCTATTCCCTGGCGAGTGTCGGCTGTGCTGCAGAGGTTCCACTCATTTTATGCAGCTAAGCAGGTAGACATGATTATGTGATACACACAGCATTTAGAAGTATTATCGTGCCAGCTTTAGGTCAATGTAGGACATTTGTGTTCTTTAGGAGACAAAAGTGAGGTGCATGCTTTCACCCAAAGTATCTTAAATGATTCATCCATGAAACTTAGGCACCCAGTCATTAATTCATGAGGTCACACTGGAGCACAGGACAGACGTTCACAATGCGCCTGGGGCCGACGAGCTCAGGTTTCTCTGCTCGGAGGCACAGAGTGTCTCTGCTGCTGCTGCTCACATGGGATATTGGCCGCCTCCATATTGATAGAGCTCTGTTGCCATATCAGCCATGTAAGCTGGGTGATTTCTAGTCCAGTCAGCAGCCACATTGTTTCATCAGGAGGTTATCCAGCTCAGACTCCAGGTGTTGCTGTATGAACCTGAGTGTGACACAGCAGAATTTCTCCCTGCAAACTGTGTACCATACAGAGAATGTATCACACCACACTGTGGCCTTGCTTGTCAGCTCCCTGATGAACAATGCTTAGCACACTGTTTGGATAAAAATACTTCACATGCCATACAGACATTTAAAGCTGTATATATGAGTGATAACAATGACAATACATTTCAAAATGAGCTCTGAATATCAAGATATATTTATTGTAAATGGAAGAAGATGAATTCATTTAGATGAATCTCTTTTCGTTTGCTATGTATCAAATAGATAACAGAGAATCTGATTAGAGGGGAGGTCCAGTGGCTTCAAGATAGTGAAAATTCAAGAAGCACAGAATGAGTTATCTTGACTTTTAGTCCCTAATGTGGGTCAAACCAAAAAAATCCAACTTTCCCAAAATGCAACTCAAGGGCATCTTTCATTAAATTCTCCCAGCCTCCTAGATACTGACTTCTTTTACATTCCACAACCCAAGTTTGTAAAGCTTCTATTAAAAACTTGAAGTCTCAAGCCCAAACTGATACAACCCTGAGGACATCATCAGGGCTTTTTGTTTAATACTTTGTAAAGCTCTGTCACAGGCCACAGAGGCTTTTTTCTGCTGTAATACAGAGCTTTGTTTTTAAAGGCTTTGCAGCATTCCTTGTGATGAATAAACAGGTTTTGATGTTTGGAGAGATGCTGTTTTTGTGTTCTTCTTGTACGAGAAAAGAGGACACTGTGGAGCTGCTTTACCTTTACTCAAGTCAGGTTTAAAAGATTTTGCAGATTTAATTTAGAAAACTCAATTCACCCCAATTAAAAAAAAATCAAACACCGACACCTGCTTCCACTCTCTGCTTTGTATGTCAATAGGCGAAGAGATGTCGCCACCCAGTGGTGGTCTAGCATCACTACACACTCAGAGATGGTTTGTGACACTGTCACAGACCATGCAAGGCAGAATCACACTGAACTGCAGAGGTGCTGATATAACAGAAGCTCTGCGGTATGTTATGACATGGCATGTAGCCATCCTTCCTCCTTGTCACACTGTAGACAAACTGGGGGAAAAAAAGGAAAAAACGGAGGGCATAATTTGTGTAACAGACTTCCCTGTATATCCTTCAAATGCTCCTCAGGAGACCGAACTTGTCCCGAGAATGACTTTGAACCTGTCAGACAACAGTTGGAAGTCTACCTTTCAAATTATAGCACTGTCTAAATGTTTGGTGAGGCAACGTACACTGTTGGGACAACTCATAAAAACTGACACCCTCAACCCACCCCCAGCATTGCACACAATCCAGAGTTGCTGACGTAAATGTTTAGGCTTTTCAAAAGGGAGGATATTTCCAGTCCTTGAAACTTTAAACACAGCCCGTATTTCACTGTCAGAAAGGAGGCGGCAAGTCAAACGAGAATGGGGTGTCTTTTAACCTGTGTGTACACCTGAGACGTCAAGGACTTTGCTGCTAACCTGCTTAGATGAACGTTGGATGAATGTTTCACCTCCTTTTTACTCAATAAAAAAAAACTATCTTGAAAGACACAAAATGTACAAAATAGAGACAAAAATACTTTAATGATAACAAGATACATCTGACTTCAGGAGTCCAAAGATACTGATGGAGTCAATATGCCTGATGTCTTACAAGTGAGTTACAAACTTCTAGACGATGTTCTGTATTTTTGAAGCAGTGGAGTCCTTGTGCTTAACAGAAGAAAACAAGTAATGTGGTGATGGAGCTCTAACAATACAGGAAACACGGTTAGTTTTATTTTCCTGTGAACACATACAGAAAAGCCATTCAAGCAACTACATTATTACAAAAAGCCATATCAAACCTAATGACAGAGAGCTTAACAGATTGTCACTTTACACACATACAGTACATTCTCAATAGGATTAGCTTATGTCTTGTGCTGGGATGTCACAGGAATCCCAACTTCCACAACAGAATAAAAAATAAAATAAAAGCCTGAAAGTCTCACTTACAATAGTCTCTAAATGACTGGGAGGAACAACTGTACCTTACTGTAAGTATACCAGAAAAAAACATAATAACGTGAAAACCCTTAATTGAGCCACAAAATCTGAGCATGTTTCATATTCATTTTGCACCGAGCACTCCTCAGCTTGTGGTGCTCATAAACTGCACTTCCACAACTGAAGCATGTGACTGGCCTGAAATGGTCAAAAGCCTGTCTGTGAACTGAAGGAGGAAGAGAAGAAGAAGAGAACAGAGAAGTAAAGACAGAGTGAATCATCACATTCAAAAAAAATAAAAGAAGACGTTGAGCACGTCTCTCTTCTTCTTGCTCCACTCCTCTCTGCTAGTTGCTGGCTCTTGGCTGCGGCCCAGAGGAATTCTCTAGTGGCCTCGGTAAATATAACATTTAGAATAACAGCGCCAGAGCCCCCGTGTGTGGACTTAACCCAGTTCCTGGGTCCTCGCTGTGTTGCCTGCGGCTCCAACGGGTAGAATAACAGGCTTCATGTCTGGCCTAGGGAAGGGACCAGAGAGGAATAAGGGCTAATTTAGAGGGGCCAGAGATCTGGAGGGTTTCTGTCAAGCCTCTTTCCTGCCTCCTGGGACAGAGAGGGAGAAAAAGTAGCATGGCTCCCCTAAAGAAGGGGCTCAATCTGGTCCAAAGGAGCATGTGGGGATGCAGGACTTGCCTTTGATAAGGAAAACCAAGTTGTGAAATATGAAGTTGCCTCTAGTTTAAGGGTGACTACTTTGCTAATGTGGTCTTATTTCTCAAGATGCAGCAGTCGAACACAAACTGACAATCATCCAAAGTGCAAAATCTAAGACTTTTGTGGCTCAACACCATCGCAAAATAGGTCAACATCAAATCTCGCCGTGACACAGTATCATCCATTCACTTAAATCACAGAGAAGCGGTCACTGTGAACATTTAACAAGTTTAGGCACCTTGATGTTTGTGATTTTTTACATTTGATATTCAACATCCTCTCTGATTGCTGCACTTCACTGATGGCTAGATGGAAAACAAAGAGAATGCATTACATTTGACAATTCAGTTGCTATCTGTGAACAAGAGCAATGTCTCCTGAAGCTACACACGACATTGGTCTGTAATGTCTCTGAGACACAGTTTCTGAAGCTCTATAAACATTGAGAGTGATGTGATACTTTTTTTTGCATTAAAATAAGACACATGTCTGAGTATAACTAAAACGTATGAAATATATGGAGTCTGTATAACTGTGTCTGCTATGCTCGTTTCCATTCACCGCCGCCCAGACAGCAGTGCTGGATGACATCAAAGATCAGTCTTGGCTCTCCTTTTTCTAGCTTTGCAAGAGACTTATCAATACATACGAGTGTGTGTTCATATTCATAGTATTACATTTGCATCCTCTTTAGAGTGGATTTTCACTTTAAGAATGCACAAGTTTGTTGGCTTTATGGCCATCATGCACTAAAATTCATATGTGCCAGAACTGGACTTAAAACCTGTACAATTTGTATTTAATCATCAAGTATCTATAGTTATAATACATATTCCCACTTTGAAACAGCAAATGGCGTATGTTACATATCTACAGACCAATGTATGATGGGTGCAATACTGTGAAGAGAACAACAAACGGCACACCATATACTATGTCATCTATAGTATACCAGTATTGCATATTGTAACTATATTTATACATGTTTATATAAATATAGATAAGTATATTTCTATGTACACTTTGATATTTCAACATTGCATAAAGAATAAAATAAATAATACAAATATAATCAAATCTTACAGTAAGTATGATTTGAGAAATGCTATATTAGAGCCAAAATTGTCCTAACAGTTGAAATAATCATGATAATAACAATTGTTATTCAATTTAAAAAATAAAAATTGTGGCCTACAGTCTGGCATAACAGTACAAGCTACACCACAATTACCCTGCAAGTTTACCATGTGGGGCTGCTGGAATGACTGGAGAGGGTGGAATAAGGACAGGAAAGGTCGGGGCTTGTTTCCCTCTGTTCGGTCTGTCTGAGAATTTGTGTGGACAAATGTGTGTCTGTGTGTGAGGATGTGTTATCGTGTAGAGGTGTGCATAAGTCTGCAAATGTGGCTTTTAAATGGTGTAAGGGGTCAAAGGTCAGTAGCATCTCCTGAGCTTTCACCTCCGGATGTCGGTGGCCTTAGGGTCTTCCTGCTCGGCCACCACTCCGACTTCTGGACCGTGGCGCCGGGGTCCCTGACTGCGGTTGCGTTGGTGGCCGTTGAAGCCCAGCTTACCAGCTTTGTCTTTGTCGCCTTGCCGTGGAGGGCGAGGGTGTTCCGGCTCAGGATGGGAAGGCAAGGTGTGGCGGTGGTGTTCGACAGCGGAGCTGGCGGGAGACGGGGCGAGCGAAGAGCAGAGGCTCAGGCTGTCGCACAGAGCCCCCCAGTTCTGCTCGCACTGCAGCCGGACGCTCCTGGTCAGGGCCTCCTTCACCTCCTCTCCACAGCTCAGGAGGATATTCACCAGCTCCACGTATGGACTGGGCAGAGAGAGGCAGATTACTCACATGAATCCTGTGATTTAATGTACAATACATCAAGGTCTGGCAAATGACAGGAATAAATGGGGAGAGGCCAGACCAGTCACTTACCCTTTAGGGAACAGGTCTTGGAAGTGGATCATCTCCACCATGACAGCTACGTTCTCTTTAGCAGCAGAGCACAGGTTGTGTTTGATGTAGCATTCTCTCTGGAGCTGGAACACCATCTCCTTAATGGACACACACTTTCTGCTGATGCAGCTGAACTTGTGCCGTAAACCGTGCGCCATACATTTCAAAGCATCCTTGATGAAGGACTTCCCCTGTGTGCACACAAAGACAAAGACTCTTGAAGCGCTTCGGATTAACGCATCTTGTAAAGAACAAGAAGATACTCTGGATCCATGTGGTGTTGATGTATACATGTACGTGATAGTTTTGGAGACGCCATGTTCTGCTTGTGCTACATGAATGTATACTGATCTTACTAAGAAATGGCAGATGAAATTCTGCATGATTAGTCAAATTGTGCCATTCTTCTGGTGAAGTCTTTTAGATTCGTCTGCCAAGGATGTTAAGTTCCTAGTAAGTGACCCTATAGACATATTAACACACCAGTTGAGTCTGGCTTGGCAGGGCTTCAACCTCAGCTATGTATGAAAAGGGAGCAAACTGGGCTTCTGGCCAGCTGGCTCATGACCCTTGGTCCTAACTGTACACACATCAGTCCACCGAGGGGCAAATGAACTTCCCAAGAAAGAAAAAAGAGATTATTAGATAAGTATATGGATTATCGTATTCATAAAAAAAGATATATTTTGATTTATGCAGAAAAATGACAAGCAGTGAACCGATGAAAAGGAGGAGGAGGAATGTTGCCTCTGGTTATACCATTTTTGCAAACAGACAGAATAGTTTAGTACCTGAGAGTCAAATTTGCCAGCGTTGTGCAGGAACGTCATGCAGATTTCCTGTAGCCCTCGTATCTCGCAGGAGTTGTTCTCAAAGCACTCAAACACACCACAGCCGACATCCCCTGCACTCACCAGGCAGTGCTGGATCTCAGCTGGAAATAGAGAACAGGTTAGGGGAGGGACCTTATCATCTGTTCACAGCAGAGACAGCGCACAGATTGTTACAGACATGTTGGCAGTGAAGACCATACAGCTTGGAGGCACAACTCCACTTCAGCACCGACTGCTGCACGAATCACAAAGCTGATGTAGCGTGTAACTATTTCCACAGACGCAGGCGGTCGTTCGTGTGCTCATGACCCGGAGTCTCAGAGAGAAAACGGATGCTGCGGAGTGGGGGGGAGTGGGGAGACGTCTAATTTCCCAAAGCTGAGGGGGTTCCTGCAGAGGAACACTTGGTGACAGATATTACTGTGTCATTCTGCACCACAATCCATCTGCACTGCCTAGCATTGAGATGGGATGGTGCATTGCAGATACAGCCAAACGCAGGAATTTCAGTCAATGTCTGTTAACTAAATGTGCATCAACAAGTCTCTAAATACTGCATTTGTAGACTCACCGAGATTGCATTCTGAAAATGCAATATTACAGCTGTAACATTAGCTTTGTGGGGAGTGCAACAGCAGCAATGCAGCAGTACATGTCATGTGAATATATGATATCTCCTGTCCAATACATGCTGGCCCTCAGGCGCCTTTTTCCTTTTAACATTAAATACAGGGACAAGACATTTTATTGGGGCAGAAATGCCAAGAAAGCAAGTGAAAGTGTCTTTTTTTTTGGATTATTTTATGACAAGCAGACAACCTGTCACTGTTTCCCTGTGTGACATCCTCTGGAGTGCTTTTAATTTTAAACGAATATGGCAAATTGCAGATTAGGCTGGTAGCCAAGACACCATATAGACTTTCAGTTTGGCTATGAAAACCCCAACTGTTGACCTAAGTAAAACACAATTACACGCGTGATTTGTCTTGGAGCTGATAACTGACGGGCGTGAGAACATTGTCGGAATTGCGCACCAGTTGCGTAAAAGGAGAAGTTTTTTCACCCTCCGTCTTGACCACGGCAAATAAAGGATTAAATGTGATTTATTAGAAACCATGCTTGTCAACAAAAGAGCCTCTGTTTGGGGGGCAGTGGGGGGGGGGGGGGGGGGGGGGGGGAGACGAGCTGCTTGCGGGGGTTTGTGGGCACTGAGTTGAACTTTAGTGCGCAGGAAAAGTGAGCCGCTGTCAGCAGTGCTTGTTTTGGCATCACGGGAATGTGCTTGGATCGTACGAGCTTGGCCGCAACGTGCATTGAATTACACAGTGGTGTTAGCAGGGTCTCTGCTGCGAAACCTGTATTGGAGTTGGTCCCCCATTTTTCAACGTGGAACAGAGATATTCTTTAAACGCAGGTTCACTTGGTGGGATGGCCCGGCTGCGCAAATCTGAATAAACCTGAATAAGTCTGGGAGAATATTCCGTAGTGTTTTGCGCAAATTGCGCGAACCGCACTGGTCTTTTATCCCATCTAAGCGCAATTTCCTCACAGGGTCGCCTCTGTAAATTAAACTTGGCTCACCGCTACACTACTCCACTCATCGCTGCTCCACTAACCTGCTTGAACACATCACCCTACGCTCATTTCGAGAATTCACAGCTCATGGAAAACAGATTTCCCCCCTCCAGATAGCCGGTGAAACAGTTACCTATAACCCGCGCACACACGCTCTGCAGCGCGCCCGCACACCTAGACGTGCTGCCGTATACATTACCTATTACCGTGTGCCGTCCTATTAATAGTTTACTAACATATTGGGTTTCTGTCTGAGAGTATTTACAAAATATCGCCTTTCGCAGTGATCGAAGAGCGTGTGAAAACGTTCAAAAACGAGGGGGAATTTCTCAAATCGCCCAACCGTGTCACCTGCATGGTTTCATTTGTAGCCACACAGAAAGCACGTGTCCGGGACAAACCCCATGGAGATTTGCAACCCAGTCTCTCTCTCTATGTATATATATATTCAAAAAAATCTTATCTCTGTGAACATTTCCTACCTGTGTTCTGCAGGGAGAGGCGTCCTTTCTGGCTCGCAGGCTTCTCCGGGGGACTGTCGTGAATATCAATATTATCCGACACCACTACTTGCTCCAGCACTGACAAAACCAGCAGCGCCACGGCCAGTTTGACCAACATTGCGTCTCCCCAACAGCGCGCTTCTCTATTCCCAGCAAAGATCCGGCAGTGTGTGTGCGTGAAGGTTCACCTTGGATCAGTGATCGGCGCAGCTGCGGCTCGGTATCTTACGGGGCAGCTGTGGGACTGAACGCATGAGCTGGAAGGGATGCTGTCTATATTTCTCAGAGCCCCGGGTGTCAATTTGGATGAAGGAGTTAAGCAGGTGTTGTCGGTCGGGGCTTCACAACCAATCAGAGACGCAGAAATCCACGTCCAAGGTTTTAGGGGAGTGTCCAGTGAAAGTCCCCTTTTTGCCATAAAACTGGCCCTGTAAAGCAATATTCATGAGGAAAGTTGACTTTGACATTTCTGGGTGATCAAGCAGGGTTTTAATAACCAAATCTGGAAAAATGTCAGTAATATAATATCTAATATAACTTCCAATAAGTCTGTTAACAATCCTTCACTGGGTTAACTCATTTGCATACATTGCAAGATAACTTCTTGCTTAAATTTGTTGCAGATGCAGCAGTGAAAAGTCAGTTTTTGCCATAAAACTGGAGCCCTCGTTCAGGATACAGGGCTATCTGTGAGAGCAGGAGGAGGATCAAGAAGTCTGGCAGCAAACTAGAGAAAAGTGTATGATGAAGTAGAAAAAAGCTCAGAGTTAGTGGATCTACAACTGACATCTGTAGCACTGCTTTCACAGAAAATAGACAACTGCACAGGATATTCTTGCAATCAGCGTTCTGCTAATAATCACAATCAAACAACAGGACAATAAACTATTAATATTGTATTGATTTTAACATCAAACTGTAAAAAGAACTGCTTACTTACAAGTGAAGCTCCTATAAATAGAACGCCTTTAACTAAGTTTTTATGGGGAAGTAAATACAAAGAGGCCTGTTACACAATGCCCAGCTTAGTCTGTGACAATGAGGTCTGCTAACCACTACTACAGGGAGTGATCTAAGAATAGAGGACAAACATTGGCAGGGCTGCACATTTGGAGACGCCGGAGGAATCTTTTTCAAGAGCAACACTTGAGGATGCCATGTGGAATAACTGCGAGCTGAATGAGCCCGCGAGAAGGAACATAAAGTCTCTGTCTTTCGAAATGTTTCCAATGACCTAATGGTGTTACTACTCCTCAGGTAAAGGCCTCTACGGGAGCCGGCGGTGCCATGCAACCCCGGCATGCCGCTGCGTCACTCATGTTGCAGCTGTGGACAAGGAATGGCATCATGAAGTGACCATGAGGGTGTGCAGGGTGGGGAGCTGCACTTAGGTCTCAAGCCTGTAGGGGGCCCACTGATACTAATTGTTCCCTCCTAATCTTAATTAGAGCAGCCCAACATCCAAAACTCGCAGGATATCAACAGGCCCAACACAGACACACTAATATATTCACATCCGCAGCTACAGGCAGCTTCCTCCTAACCCAACCTGCATGTTCTCGGATTGTGGGAGCACCTCAGGAGAACTTGTTGACATGATATGCAAACTCCCAAAACCACAGCTGGCGGTTTACTGTTAAAACTCTCAAGGAGCGAAACAAACTTCAGCCACATCACACAACAGAGGAGGTGCTTCAGCGTCTGCGTGCGATGAGCCGAAGGGGGTAAAGGGCCTGACTAAAATCCCAGACCCCCCAAGACAAATACATTACGCCACTGCTCCGGCGCCCCATAAACGAACATGGGGAAATGATTGGTGGTTGTGTGTGTGTGTGTGTGTGTGTGTGTGTGTGTGTGTGTGTGTGTGTGTGTGTGTGAAAGAAAAAAACACAGACGGAGGAAGAAACAAACAGGCCTCTGATTGTGGCCGCCCTGAATTTCATAGATCTGTGACTTTTGAAATCTGTTTATCATAACATTTCATTAAAATTTCATAAAATCCTTTTCATGGGAAGCTCTGGCTCTGTCTGCTGGAAAAACTTGCAGGCTATATTTAGACCATCAATGAAAATTAGCCTAAAGCGGGAATTGGACTCCTGCTCTAACCCTAACCAAAATGATGATCACTTACAGCTCTAAATATAGATAATTATTATCTTGAGATGGCAGTATCTATCGTTTTAATTGAGGTTTTTCAGTCAGCAGAATGAGCTTTTGGAGAAGTCACCACAGCTGAGAAATGGGAGGTATTTTGGCCAGGAGATGATGCAGCACAGCAAACCTCAACATTTCAATATTCCCATTATATTCTTATGTGGAATGTGGTAGGCTTTTACTGTCAGGAATTTATGATGATCTTGTCCTATTTTGTCTTCTACCTCACAAAAAGATGAGTTCAGAAGTAAAGGGTTTCAATTTAAGCACATAAATATGACATGGCATCTCTATAGACGTTGTTCCCATCAAAAAAAAAAATAAATTGAAATGTTCCAGACTCTGTGTCACAAATTGGCCTCAGCTTTGATGAACGGAAATTGCAATACAGCAGTATTTTCAGAGTCCACTGGATTTCCATCAGGAGGGTGTAGCGCACCGTGGCACGCGTCTGGAGATGGGCTTGGTGCGTGTCCAGTTGTGCCTACACCACAAACTGGAATCTCCAGCTCAATTCACGTCTGTTAAAAACTGCCCACGCTGTCCACACACCCTCGATTTGGCCCAATCAGTGTGCTGCAGTGGACCACAGGCTTGTAATAGCGTGTGCGTCACCGCTGCCTACTGATGCTGCGTTCAGGACATATGGGAAAACCTTATTAGACATCCTTTAACCAAGACAGACAACCAGGAGGCATCCAATTCGCTGTTAGAAGTTATTTCACGGGGATTCCTCAGTTGTCTCCTTGACAGCAGAGAATCTATTGAGGTAAACGCAGAAGTGGAGACTGAGCTCATTTCTTTTTTTCTTCTTCTTCAAAGTCTAGTTAAAAGTGCCACCGTAAACCCAACACTGCCGAGCAGAACCAGGTTTAAATTATCCTTTTACAATCATTCACCATGATTTTAACTTAAGTGCCTTGTTGAAAGGTGGAGAAAAAAATGGTTTTCTGAAGTGAAATGCATTTATACTACTTTACTTGAATGCAGCACAAAAGGCCAAGCATTGGCACAGAGAGGAAGAACATTCAGCGGTTTGACGGACCAAATGAATGAGCATCCCAATTTAAAACTTTATTCTCAAGAATTAAGATATTCTCTGAGTACATGTTTTCCACTGCAAATGGCCAGTTACTGTATATGTCGAAGCAAATCAGTAAATTAGACGGGAAAATCTCACTTCAACCTTCGTTTCAGTGACTATTCTGACAGATCACATATTTGTGATTAGCTGCACATCATTCTAGATGTTCAGATTTTTCATTTTGTGAGCAATTTCAGGACTTCTCATTCATGTCGACTCATAAATTGAGTTTACTGGCTGATGCACCACTTTATTTGAAGGCCTCCAGCCTCCAAACACTTGTCATTCACAGCTAGGGTTGCCACCCGTCCCTTAAAATACGGAATCGTCCTTTATTTGACAATAAATTGTTGCGTCCCGTATTGAATGATTACGGGACACAAATTGTTCTGTATTTTCATAAATGCCCCGTACACGTCTGTCACACACTCATCAAAACTGCATAATGAATAAAATAAAACACAGGAAATATTAAGGGCAGCCAATTTCATCTTCGTAGGACCTTTGTAGCGAGGACCCGATGCCAGGTCCAGTGGACAGACTTCAGACGTCTCTGTGTGTCCGGTCCTGTCCGGTCCTGTCTCTGGTTGCCAGGTTACAGACGCTGCTGCACCCACACGTTTAAAAATGTCTACACCTGAAACTCCACCACGTCTAAAGAAGCAAAAACGTTTGCAAATGTACAGACTGGAGTGGGAAGAGTGGAACCACTGGCAATGGATACAAGGCAGACTGTGTTTTCTGTTGCTCATGGACTGGCTGAAGTAAGGCAGCATCAGGAGACAAACATGTAAGAAACATGAGAACAGAGAGAACCCAACCAGCAGGTCACAGTTTATCATCCCCCAGTCATCTCCTGAAGTCCATATGGTGAGAGACATCAGTATCTGGTTGTTAATTTACCAGAGGATGCTTATAATCATGCTGATGTGGTCTGTACTCTACAGTATTTTAGTGACTCAATGCCTAAGTTGTTTAGTTTATTATTATTTTAAATGCTTTTTACTTTTTAATAAACATGTATTTAATAGCCTATATGTAATCAATAAATGTCCTTTCCCTATCTAAAGAAAAACTCACTCAGAACTCTGATATGTTAACAGGACTAAACAACTAAATCAATAAATACATGCATAAACACATAAATAAGTTAACACATTAATTGTGTTAAGATTAGATTTAGATGGGAAAAAATGTATGTAGAGAATTTCTTTGTCCAGTATTCTGCATTCAGTAGTTTATGTTTTTGCAGAATCCAGTATTGCTCACTGGTTGGTCATTTTATTTCATTAGTCTGGTTTCACTGTTTAAAATGATGCCACTTCTGTTCAGACAGAACCTGTGATCATAAAACAATACAAAATTCTTAGTTTCATGTTAATAAAGCACTTAAAGCTTTAAGTATGGCTAAATGCTTTTTTCAAAATTAAATATATCACTCCTTAGGTGGTAGTGGCCCCAAGTTCAGTAAAGTTGGAAAGATATTCACAGATTCAGACTTCCAGCATCAATAACTCATTAGATATAGGTTGTCAAAACATAAACGGTGCCTCTTTCCCATTGTTGCAAGGCAGACAATGTGCTACAAGCCCAGTTTTATCAAAAGTAGCTGTCTTTCAAGCTACAGGAATAACATTGGTGTCTATGAGCAGCCGGCTGTGAACACGCACGGTCTGCAAATTGCAAAACTGCTGCAACAGTAAAGAGAGACACAAATATTCAATAGCTTCTCTCTGATACTCTGTAGTGTCACCAGAATCAACTTCAACTGGCTCTTGTTGACACCAGTGTTATTCCTGCAGCTTGAAAGGCAGCTACTGTTGATCAAACTGGGCTTGTAGTATATTGTCTACCTTACAACGATGGGAAAGAGACATCGTTTATGTTTTGACACCGTATATTTAATGAGTTATTGATGCTGGAAGTCTGAATCTGTGAATATCTTTCCAACTTTACTGAACTGTGGCCCCGAGGAGCTGTGGTGGGCGTCCTTTATTTTCATTTCTGAAAGGTGGCAACCCTATTCACAGCTTGACTGCATCTGTTGCAGCCACTTAAATATCTGCAGAGTTATCACCGCCTGTGATGACAAACATGTAAAGTGTGAGCACGGTTGTGGTCTGCTTCCCGCAAGTGGTTGCGTGACAGCTTGAGAGCTGTCGTTTCTTTATTTTTACTCCTCAGATGTGTTCCATTTCAAAGGTATTAAGAGTATATTTCATGTTTACGTTGCATAAAGGCATTGTCTCCTTTTGGTGACACTGTCCAGAAAATAGACAAGTATGCTTTGATAGCCGTAACGTTCATTCACTCTGACTGCTGTACTGTAAACATACAGAAAGCAGACATGTGTTCTGAGTTGGGACCCCTGGGGCCCTGGCAAGTGACCGTCCAATGAAACCACAACAGAGAGGCCAGGCTGTTGTGTGAGTGTGTGTGTGTGTGTGTGTGTGTATTTGTGTGTGAACTGGGGGGATGCTTCACTGCGAGGGAGGCTTCTGTAACAGCAATTAATGTTACTAGTTTACAGACTCTATATAGCAACTTGACGGGAAGCATGTGGGTTTAGTTTGGTTACAGATTCAGGCTTTGTAGTGGAAAAATGCTGGACAGTAACTCTTGAGTGACCTACAGAGGCTTCGTTTAAAACATTGCAGTGTTCTTTCCACACTTGGTTGTTGTTGTCAACAGGCTGACAGTAAAAATATGGCTGCAGATGATATTCTTGCTTCATTTTAATATGACATTTTCAAATATGATCTTGGCCACATTGTGGTCCTTTATCTGATACGCGTATGATGTGATGTGATTCCTTAAATCAACCTTCCTCCCATCACACTTTTACTCACTGTAGGCTAATTTTTCACTCCAATATAAAGTCCTGTACCTCTATGGAAACTGCACAACCATGACTAGAAGTAGAGGGAGCTCAAATTGTCTTTTGTGCAGTCTGACATGGTTATAATACCACAAATCTCAAAAAAAGAAAAAATTAATCTCTAATATTTTTCTTTTACAAAAATATATTATAACAGGAAGAATGTCATTTCTACATGCTACAAATATGCTACATATGCAACTTGCATTTACTTTTTGTTTATATACCTGTTTTGTGAAAACACAGCCTGCAGTTCAGCCGAGTTTAGCACCACGGAGTAAACTATTTGTTGTTTTTCACAGAATCTATTTAGGGCAAACTTCAATTTTGGAAAAGCATAAATAAAGACATTTTGTTGAAATATGAGGATTTTAAGCTTAGATTTGGAGACTTCTAGCAACCAAACAATATGCCACAAATGAGAAGCTAAATGACTGTATCTGTATCTTTGTTTTTACATTGTCTGCCTCTGATAAATGGTGTAATTAAGGCAAAGGATAAAATGCTTTTCAAACCTGTTGTCAGATTTTGCAATTGAGAGGATTAAGACAAATTCAAGTTGAAATAGTTATATATTTATAATGTTAGCTTGGCTATTCTCTGCCTACAAAGCACCTCTACAGTTATTTAATTACAAAGTTAAATCTTATTTGTATAATTTGTACAAAAAAGTGAGGGTAAAACAGAATGAAGTTTACAAAGGATAATATATAACAATGGTCCTGCTGTGCATGAGAAGTATCCAGCATATTTCCAAAAATATTCAGCTATTGCTTTAAAAGCAAAATACATGCAAATAAGATAAGTGTGAGTTTTTACACTGGGCTACAGCGTATATGCAGCCAGCCAAGTCGATGAGCCACTGGAGCTGTGTGCTGACACATGGCCTCCATTTCACTGACATACTTCTACTCAAGCATGCCAGGTGTTTACTCTCTATAATATCATTATTTGCATGAGAGGGACAGTTCAAAAGGGTGAGCAGTTTCAAATGGTGCTGAATAAAGGCACGGAAACAGAATAATATAAACAATCAAGTGCAAAAAAAAAATCGGAGCAGTAAATCAAAGCTGAGTTTTGGGTCTCACTGTGTGAGCATAACTTATAAAATCACACCAAGGAGAAAGAGCAGCAGCGTTGGGCTGTGAGAAGGAGAAGCTGTGGGATATCAAGTACCAAAGTCTTCGAGGAACCTGAAGAGGATATCTTAGTGTCTAAATTTGGCTCAGTTTATGGCTGTGTGCGTGTGTGCATGTGTGCGTGTGTGTGTGTGTGTGTGTGTGTGTTTCTCTGTGTATAATGATATGATGAGGCGAAAACTCAAATGTTGACTTCTTGGAAGCTTCAGTTAGCACAAACTTTCTTGTTATATCGGGGTGACTATGCATTTCTGGCTTTATTTAAGAGACTTTTATGAGTCTAAGAAGTTGAAAAACTATATCAGCTCATTAAGGTGTGACGTGTTTTCCCTGTGAATGCATACTGCAACAGAAAAGCATGCAATTTTGTAGCAGCAAGCTGCAAAGCCACTCGCTGTCTCTACTATTAATGCACTCTTTGGTGTGTTAACTCACCTGACTCGTGAAAAGAGAGGTTTTACTGGCCCAGCTCAGCAGGCCAGCTCTGGGCTCTGACTCCAACTGGTGTGAAAGCGCCACATCTCAGACCCTCACTTAACTCGCCTCAAACAATGTGCTATTATAGGGTTTGCTCTGTATGGGTTATATTGCAACAGTGCTGGCAGATTACAAAGTGCCCCGTCTCATTACTGTCCATATAAGCCCACAGGCCTCGCCAGGACAAAGGAGTTATTGAGTGATAAGGGGAAAGAGATGGGCTGTAGCTGCCCATGAGAGCCCTCACCTTGGCTGCTCCAACCTCGATGAGGGCAGAGGTGATGTCATCATGGCTAGAGACACAGGGGTCGACCTCTCTGATAGGTGGGCATGCTGGGACAAAAGAGAGCAGCTTGGACACAAAGGCCCCATTTAATGAGAGTGAGACATGAGGCCAGAGTGGACTACGTGGGTGGCACATAGTGTCATAGCTGCTCAAAAGACTGGTGAGCAATTAATCATCTGATTCAAGAACTGGGCAAAGTGCTGAGGCTATTATGTAAGGTCAGTTTTGACATCACCAGCAAAGCAAGGGGAGTCTTTCTGGGTTACACTTGTATCTGATCACAGTGATCCCCCCAAAATTTGCCTTGATCCCATAATATTGGATCCAGGGATGCTATATTTATCATGATGGTCAGGTCCAACAATTGTGCAACATAATATGACACACTTACCCCTCATTAGAGATGAAGGGTCCTTTGTGGCAGCCTGACAATCATTAAAACTTCTCCCCTGGCTTGGCTTGTTTACTCTCTGGTAATTACCAGGTGATTGTGTAGCCTGTGACCCATATTCAGAGTCAGGTCAGCCAAGACATGGGGGATAATTGACAATATTCAGAGAAGTGCACGTAGAGAAAGAGTGTTAGAGTGGATAGTCATTTGTTCCTGCCTCATTAGACTGTGTTAGAAGACAAGCTGGCTGGTGATAGAACAATACTTCTTTCCATTTGAAGACCAAAATGCTGGCTCCGGTGTGTAAATGCATTTGAGATGGTATATGGCAGCAGCATATATCAGTTTGTATATTCATTTATTCACTTGCTGGCAATATGGAAAATAAATGAATAAACTGACTGCGTAATGTATATGCCTTCGAGGTGAGCTCACATTGACCTAATACAGTTTCAGAAGCATTTTTTCCCTCCCTTTTCACCTGTCCAAGTGAGTGCAACACTTGTGCTGGCAGCGTTTGTGCCATGACAGAAAGAAGTGACCGACAGCGCCCCTTAAATAAACACAAAAACTCATCCTCGACTTGAATCATTGGTCACAGTGGTCCACTAAGGTTTCTGTCGTCACCATTCAGCACTTACAACCACACTTTGATGATCTTTTTATGCTTTTCAATGTGTTTATGTTGTGACTACCTCCATAAAGTAACACCGTCCTAAACATTGATGTTAGGCCAACCTGTGAAAAACTAATAGTTTGCATGTCTCCTGCATCACCAAGGCTGGCACACTAAAGCGAATTCTCTCAAATTTCTGTCACAAAAAAACACGGTGAGGTCCAGGCTCCCAGATTTAAATCCAGCTCTGTTCAAAGGTGTCTGAACAAGACAGCAAATCAGCTCAGTTCCTCAAAACAAGAAGTAAACAACTTGATGGAGCTTAAAATACAAGGCCCAAATGAGCGGTTGTAAGAGAAGGCAGGCAGTCACATGACATCATTGACCAACTGTAGGTGAAAGCATGTAGTGGGATGGCGAATGAGTAAAGAAATTCAACAAATTTGGGTGATCGCAGCCAAATGCAAGGTATTTGATTGTACCACATTTTTAAAATAGCAATTGAAAAGAGCAAATTTACTAGTTAAGGTAATAAATATTTTTTATTATAATTAACTTGAATAAACATTGTTGCAAATACTCTTAAAACAGAAGAATATAAAGTTAAGATTACGAAGTTCATACATCAGCATGTAAAGTAACGATAAACAAAGAAATTATTACTATTATCATTATGGTTATAACAAGCATAGTTTCCGGCCACTGCACGAAACTACAGCAATCACAAATGGAGTATTTCACCTCAGAATGAAGCAAGAAATTGAGTTAAACTTGTATTAACCGCCAGCATAATTTCAGGCTTTTAACCAAAGAAATTGTGAACCAGCTGCTAAAAATGGCTAGAAGCGCTATCTCACTGCTGTTGTTTGGTGCCAAAACCTCAGAATAACAATATTTAATTTACATTTCACCAACTTCTCAGCTTGGTTTCATGTGGTCGTTTGGAGTCACTGGTATAATGTAGAAGCAGCAGTCAGATTCTGAAAGAGAAATATCCAAACTTTTATGTGGGTCTTTGATTAGCCAATGCTCCTCAGATAGTTCTTGGACCCTGTGAGACAATGCGTTGGTGAACAATAATAGCCTGGTAGGTAGCTCATTAGAAAAGCGTTGTTTGACATGGCTTGATCGGACTGTATTGTTTTTATTCTGGCGCCCGTGTTTGCAGAAAACAGCATTGGACTGTTATGGCGATAATATAACAGGCTTATATAAGACTACCTGTCTGTAAAGAAAGCATTTTATTGTACTGTTGAGGAGTACCATATGCATTTAGCACTTTTTCTTGTTTGCAAAACAAAAACACCAAGGAAGGAAGCGTTGTCTGATGGTGGTATAAATAAAACACATGATATATTTAGAATAGTTGAGGTTAATTAGCCAGCTCATGAATTAGTGGTTGGGTCCAGATCAAACTAACATGTCACAGATGCTTGTGAACCTCAGTGCCATGAGGTTACAATTGTAGGATGTTTGGGGGTATTTGTTGTTTACGATGTGTGTTCTACAGTTAGGGGTAATTGATTGCTGTGATGGTGGTGTGTTGGAACATGTTGTATTTTTCCGTAAGGCCAGCGGCTGGGAGGGGGTTGGGCCGATGCAGCAGATGAAAAGCCTTCTAGGACCGTCTAACCTTCCCAGGAATTCCCAGAATTCCAGTTCCTAATTATGACATCCGCGGAGCAGAGGCCCAACAACCCCACGCCACCACCGCCACCACCACTGCAGCACCCATTACAAACACAGCCTTGCGTGAACACATGCATGCACGCGCAAACATGTGCACACATTCCAATTACCGCTCTACTGGCAGCATCACAGATGAGACAGAAAGTGACTGAGAAATGGAGGCAGAGGATGGAGAACCTCAGAGCAGAGACAAGATAAGCTAAAGAGGGAACAGGACTTAGTCTATATCAGAGAGCAGCTAAAAGTCTCTACTATTTGCCTTGATGTCTCTGCAGGCATTGTGAAGGTATGGTACGGTGAGTTTATGGCAGCTCCTGGAGGTCTGTGCAATAGGTCTTCTTAAGGGTAATGATTTACATTAGCTAATTTGTAGGTTTAATGTTTTGCACACAAAAAAAATGTGTACTCAGCTTTCAATTTGGCAGGAACAGTATACAACAGAGATGAGAAGACCCCTGTTAAATACCACCTAAATGTCAAATGATAAAATTAAATCACCTTACAGAAACTGCATAACTTCTAAGTTGATCAGTAGGATATTTGATCTTTTGAAAAACTAAGAAAACTGTTCAGATTTACTATATTAAAGATACAGGGAGGAGGTCAGTCCAACAAAAGTCCATACGCTTTCCATTAATAAGATTTAAATTCATATGTCCATGTTTATTTTTGATGACAGACTCAATCCTTGTCCGAATAAAGGATACCAAATTTGCGATACAAACCCCAGGTGTTCTATGGGAACTCTTCGGGATATAAGCAACATACTGTAGTTTTTTTTTAATCTGTACAACTGTTGTGTGATTTTGTCAGTTTGTTTTTGGTCATTATTATGTGGAATATTTCTCTTCTGGGGCTGCACAGTGACTTGGTGGTTAGCACTTTCACCTTGCAGCTAGAAGATCCCCAGTTTGCGTCCCAGCCTTCCTGGGATCTTTCTGCATAAAGTTTGTGTGTTCTCCCTGTGCATGCAAAGGTTTTCTCCGGGTACTCCGATTTACTCCCACAGTCAAAAAACATGCTGAGTTTAATTGGTGACTCTAAATTGTCCAGGGTTTCCCCTGTCTTCGCCCTAAGTCAGCTGGGATAGACTCCAACCCCTGCAACCCTAATGAGGATAAAGCGTTGCGTACATAATGGATGGACGGATGGATTTCTCTTCTGCAGACTAGGAGTCTTCCTGTCAGACAGTACTTTTGTACATCCACAGGAATTCGTGAGACCATCAGTTAATCTCATCTAACCAACACCTTCTGTTTTCATGCAGCCCCACATCATCACACTCCCACCTCCATTCTTCACTATCAGGACTATGTGCTCACTGTGGTACTCCTCGTCATGTTCACACCAAAAAGCTGGACCAAATCTGGGCTCAAAAAAGTGCATTAGTCTCATTTGATCAAAGAACATGCTCTCAATATTCATAAGGCTTCTTTCACGTTTATTCATCTTGTCTTTTTGTGTCAAAGAGCAAGCAAGGGTTTCTTTCTTGGATATAAAGGCTGACATTTTGCATCATGCCTTTCACACAGTCTGAGCGGTCAGAAAATCTGACTTTCACTCATAGCCCCTCTGTGCTTTAGAGCTAGATTGTGCAAGTGGTGCACTGTCAGTGGCAATATTTTGAGAGGTAGGCCACTGAGTCTCTGCTTATCCTTACTATGGCTCATTCTAAACCTCCCGATTATTGCTGCAACTGCTGTGTTTTGACAGTTCCCTGTATCATTTTCCATCTTTGTGAAGAATCACAATCAGATTTTTGCTTCAGCTGGCAATTATTTTCCATGAGGCACCACAATGCAGACATGCAGGCAAGTCAAAAACTGAGAACGTTCTGATGATCACAGGCCGTTTTGCAACCATGTTCATGCAGTTAGACTAAATGAGAATCACAGGTGTGCTCAGTCTGGTTTACATGGTTGCAGGTTTTCAAACTTGTGTATCATAGGCGCATTTTGGTGCACTGCCTATATCTTCATCACCTTAACCTCTTTTTCATTTGGAGTGGTCACCCAAAAATAAATAAGTTCCACTTTTCTTTGAGGTCTATTTTCTGTACTCTTGAGGAAAATACTGTATCTTTACTTGTTGAATGTTTTAAGCAGCTAGTCATTACCTATTCCTGTAACAGCAATCTTCTGCAGTCAAAAATGACACTACAAGAGCAGTGATAGTTATTTCAGCAATAATGTAGCAGCTGGAACACCAGAACAATACACCAGAAGATGTTAAAATGCTCCCTGGGGCTGAATGGAGATGCAGATTCAGATAATGATTCTCGCTGGGCTCATTACCAAGAGAAAAATATACATGTGAATGGTTGATAAGAGCCACTTTAAGAGGGTAAAGTGTTATAATTCCCCCCAAAATATATGCTTTTTAAGTAGCATCTTGCTCCAAATTTTCCCATTTACTTCAACTGGTTAACTGTGTTCTAAGACTGGCTCCATGTGCAGTGTCTTCATTTCACGTGCCAAAAATGCTTTAGGACACAAATTTTTGGGTGAGGCTCATGGGAGGTATCAACTGAACATGGGTGTTTCTGTTTGCTCTTTGCATTTTGTTCCTTGGAGAAGTCTCACTGATTAAGTGCTGCTATTTTGACAATATGTCAGCTCACAGGGAATGAAGATGAATTTATGTGCTTGGCAGTTCTGTTAACAGCACTGCTGACCAACATGTTTCCAACCTCATCCCAATGTCGTCTGAAAAAAAAGGGTCAGAGGACTGCCTATTTTAGTGCTTTTGTCAGACTGGAAAGATGTAATGAATCACTTAAATTAAAACCCATGAAGTGCCTCCTTTTTAAAATTTCTCTCATGAAAAAATCTTTGGTGTAACATCAGTGAGTGTGCATGAATTCTCCACGACAAAAATATACCTATTCCTAAAATGCATATGTATATTTCTTTATTTTTAGGAGTAAGGCCCTCGCCAGACCGCTCTGTGAGTTGCCGTGGGAATAAAAAGGGCTCTTTATTAGAGATGGCACACAGGGGTCCTTCATGAGGCCCACGTGGGCACTTTATAACATCTGACATAAGCATTTGTGAGTGTGGTTACCAAGGCTTGTGGTTCCATCACTGACTCTGCATGGCTGATAGAGTCCAGTCTTATGGGGTTGGAAGGCTTACTCACTCTCTCTCCCCTCTCTGCTGCACTTCACCCAAGAGAAACTAAAGCAGGGAGAGAGAAACAGATAGGATAAAGTAAGAACTACAAGTGGGAGAAACAACAGTAAGGCAAACTCTAGAGGTGTTGGACCAAAATCACACAGGAGCAGTTGGATAAATACCATGAACTGCATATAAAAGTTCTGAGGGGGCTTTTGGATGAAACAAGAAGCTATTAATCTCCCTCAGCCAATGCTATATTAGTCTGTATCAGAGGCGTTGGCTGACTTTATTACTTGTTACACAACACACCTCTAAAACGACTAATATAGGTGCTGATCTTGTGCCCTTATCAGTGGGATGGCAGCTTTTTCAATACCGATCAAAGTGAACTGGACCATCACAAGAATTAGTCATTTCATAGTTTTCTGATCTACATATATCACATATCACATATATGCTTAAGGTTTAGTTTATGAAACTACTTTGTCAATTATATTTAATGTTTAGAAAGATCACAGTGTAAATCCAAGGCTAAGAGCCAAGCAGCTCTCAGAGGCTGAACTGTACTGTGAAGCTGTAAGCTAAATACTATTGTCAAAATGAAAAATGGAAAATTTAATATGTTGGTGTTTAGCAGGTGAAATGTTTACTACTTTCACTATAATAGTTCTAAGTGGAAACCTCCAGAGCTAAAAAATTAAGCCAATTTAGAAAGACCAAAACATGCAGTTCCTCAAACATCCACTTGAGGCTGACTCCAAAAGTGCGTCAATCACTGTAGATGTCCATGTTAAAATGGTCAACTTTACTGCAGAAATAGACATGCTTACAGCCTAGGACAAAAACAGTTTTAGACTGTATAGCTGATTTCCTTGTTTAGGAAAACTGTGGAGGGAATGAAATTGCGTCAAGTAATGCACGCATCTTTGATTGACTGGTGCTGCTCCCCCTTTTTACTGATTTTTGAATTAGCCAGAAGTTAGATGAAATCAGTCAATAGCAAGATCACAATGGCCATAGCGACACCAACAGGTGCTGTCATGGAGAGGTCATCCATCTTTATATACAGCAAATGCTTGCCTAAACACAAAATATGCAGTGGATCACCAAAGTAATTATGGTTCACACATGCTGAAATAGCTGAGTTGAGATTTCACCCTAAAACACAAATGCCAACCTCTCATTAAGGCTAGAAGAAAAGTCAGGAGATCACTAATCCATTGGGGACCTTGATTATCTGTACAAAATGTCTTCCTTCTGGACTAAAGTTGAGGACTAAATTGCCAAGAGACTTATATTGCCTTCTCTAGAGTCCCTCAGCTAGCATGGAGTGGTGTCTTAGTAATGGTGAGAAAAAGATTGTGGAATGATGCTTAAAAAAAAAAAGAAAACTACATGGTTAGGTTAAGTGGATGATCATGGTCATGTTTCAACAAAACAATGTTTACAGTTGGTAGTAAACAAGAGGTGAATTACGGCCACTGGTGTCACTCTAACATCCACCCAGACCTCTACCCTAAGTGGATTTGTGGTACATTAACAACATTATGCTGCTTCCACCTTTGCTTTTGACAGACAACAGTCATAATTCACAAGGTCGTACGAGGTCCTGCTCAGAAAATCATAAACATAGGTCATTTAAGGCATTTGAATAAACAACTAGTGCTCAAGTCTTTTTCTGGTGAGGACGAATCTCCAAATTTAGCTAATGTCGTCCAGGTCAGGAATGTTGGACAACCTGCTACCAGTTAGCTGGCCTTGTCTGAGTGTTTGTGTTTGTCACTGTATGTGTGAACATTGCTGGCATGGGCAAGCATCGGAGCTGAGTGCACAGAGGGGGGTCAGGGGCGTACTTGTAGACCAACTCAGTGAACCCTGGAAGGCCAGTTCATCCTTCATTATTACCTTGTGCTGAAAGATCACAGTAAGAGAGAGGGAATAGGCTGCCTTCAGTTGTTTGTGCACATACAGAACACACTTTTATCCAGCTCACAATCCCTTATCTATCCCTTAAACCCTTACTTTTCCATTGCCTGTGAGCACCTTTTACTGAGTCATTTAATAAATCTGTTCTCTGTGGGGTTGGGTGGTTTTCAAAGCAACAAGGCTAACTTATTTCTTATGTCTGGACTGAGGTTTCTGAAACTTTTTGACCCAGATTTCAGATCACCAAATTCTGTATGTTGTAATTCTGTTTTCAAGAGCAAAGACAAAGTGCCAAATAAATCACTTGGGCATTTGGATGTATTTAAAACTCTGACATTTATGCAGGAGTTTGACAAATCTCCCATGACCCTGTTTGCATATTAAGCAACCACAAATAGCATCTCGATCCCAAGGTTGAGGACACTGGTGTAAACATTTTGAAGCTCTGCTGCTCTTGTGCAACAAGTTGAAATAAACTCGATCCATAAGTACTTAATGCAATGTTGATGTCCTCCTCCGGCATGGACCACTTTTTTGGCTCTGAACTGTCTATCAAGGGAGACCACATAGACATTTTTAAGGTCCACGGAGCCTCAGCGAGGTGCAGCTTAGCTTTCATGACTCTGTGATGGTGGGCGCCACTCATCTTCATGGTTGCGGATTCTAACCTCCAATCTGATGATTATGCTGTCTTGGCCATTCCAGCGTGTACAGTCATACCTGTGGGTTGGGTGGGAGATGCAGACAGCTAGTGAATTGAAGTTGAGCTTTTATGGTGTGAGAAGCAGCCCCAGGTCTAAACGTGGTCTCAGTGGAGTCTGTCACGGTAGGTTTGGTGAGAGGGGCAGACAATGCTCCTCTGGTGCTTCTGTGGTTACAGGCTTCTGTGGTCTGAGCAGATCTCAATTGCAGTATGATTCAAATTAGGTTAAAACTACTGTATATGTCTTTGGGCTAATGCCTTTGGTTAATAGCAAGCCAGTCTATATGTGGGTTATGTCCAGCCGATAACCCAACGTCTGGCTTGTTTGTGAGACCTTAGCTGGATAAAGTTGCTATGTGGGCTATTTGCTGGTTGAATATGCGCCGTTGGTTTGGGCTAGAGGGAGTTGGCCTGAGGAGCTGAGGATGTAGCAGACATGCACAGTGGTGGGAAGTATGTGGTAATTATTGTGTTCAGCACTGCCATCTGTCAACTCTCTCCTTCTAGATATTTACTGGACCCACATTCCTCCTGCTGGGTTGGTGGATTGGATGCACTTTGTACTGCATGTGTGTGTGTGAGTGTGTATGTGAGTGAGTGTGTGTGTGTGTGTATGTGTGCGTGCATGCATGTGTGTGTTGCAAATGCATGCATCTAGTACACAAAGTGGTGCATATGGTATGTACACCAGATTCAAAG
Organism: Amphiprion ocellaris; assembly: GCF_022539595.1. Taxonomy (NCBI): domain Eukaryota; kingdom Metazoa; phylum Chordata; class Actinopteri; family Pomacentridae; genus Amphiprion; species Amphiprion ocellaris. The sequence goes on along the minus strand of NC_072778.1, from coordinate 34,135,214 downwards.
CCCTGGGCCATCTTCCATTATCATACCTCATTGTCCAATTCTTCTCCTCCCTCCCTTTCTCTCTCACATAGTTATTTTCTCATGGTTTATATCCCCTCTACAGATTCCGTTTGTCTTTTTGAGTTATTTACATTTTTTAGAGACGCAGTTATTCATTGAATATACAAATATAACTCAGTCTGTTTATATGTTGTGTGTATGTTAGATTGCAAACATTCTCCTTGTAATGATGTGCAAAGCATTAGGTGCATTAGTTGTGCCTGTCTGCAGAGTAAGGCGTACAAACGCTTTTCATTAGAAAAACAAAAGTCCTTTTTGCATCTTTGGTTTATATAGTTACCCACAGCCTTTCCAAGAAACACAAATAAGAAAATGTGCTTAGTCGAGTTTATCTTCTGTGTTGGTTTTAAGTGTACCTGCTATGGTATGTGCTGGCTTTGCCCTCCACAGATTCAAAATGAACAGAGCTCTTGGCTGTGTGAGTGGAAATATATTGAGAGCTTATAGACGTTTGACTTTTCTGTTTGTGCTCTAAAGCTGCTAGAAATTTAATTTGACTTTGCGGGGGGTGATGAATAAATGAATACAGATGAATCAAGGCTTGTGCTTTCCTTCCTCTCTGTCCCTGTGCAGCTCTGTCTCTCTGAGTGTCTATGAAGGGAGCAGTGGTCCTGGTCTCTGGAGGGAGTAGCTGTAGTGACACTGCCTGCAGAGTTAGCACTGATTTGGGGGATTATTATAATCCAGTCAGCTACTGATTCGTTAAGCAAGAGTTGAGGAAACTTGTAAAAGTGTTATGATGCAAAAGAACAGAGAAGTCTGTATATAGGACAAAAGACAGATAGGGACATGCAGTTTGTCCCTATCTGTCTTTTGTGAAGGTTGTGCAAGACAGACGTGCTGCAGATTTCCCCAAACTTCCTCTGCTTCTCCAGAAACCAGAGGTATGTACATGAGCATTTGCTACGGTTTGATTATGGCTTCTTTCTGCTTCACACAGCTCTACCTTCTATCCCCACGCAGGCTGAGGCGTGCACTGATGTCAGAGGAACGACTTGTGTCTGAAAGCTGCTGTTGGCAAGCGACCAGACAGGTCGGTCAGTAAACACAGCACAGGTCCCCTGTAGCGTGTTTGATGTTGCCTGCTGTATATACAGCAGACAAGGTCCAAGCAGTGGTCTTGGCTGTCACAGTGGGACCCTCGAAGGAGTCTGTGTTGTTGTAGGAAGGGTCCCAAGCCACGGCATTAGCTCTTATTCCCCACAGCCACTCATGACAAACCAGCAGGCTTCAGATGTGGCTTTTTCACACACACAAGAGCAGAGTGGTTCAGACTAATATTTTATAGACCTGTAAAAACAGCACCATAAACAGAGGCTTCACTGAGTAACACATGGGGGTCTTGTCCTGTAAAACCACAACTCATCAAGGCAATGATTTTAGTGTATGTGTGTGAAGCCATTAAAATTCTGCCATTATGACGCAGGGTGTTCAACCCTCATCTGTAAAATGAGGTGTGTGATTCTACATATGTGAACTCAGCAGTTTATACGACCTGGCAGTAGGTGCTCCACATACATAGAGTTCAGTGTGGATGTAATCTTTTTAGCACAGCCTAAGTGACGACTTTACTGACATCTCAGCTTTTCCTTTAAGGTCTGCATTTCTCATGGTAATAAACTTTATTTGTTGGCTGTATCTCCCACTGGCTTAACTTTCAAAATCACACTTTACTAAATCAAAAATTCCAGTGAAATTTAGTTCTCTGAAATATTGTATGGCAGAGTGTTCCCAGAATAGGTTGTTCCTAGAAAACTGGGTGCTAATTCTCAGGAATGCATCTGAAACCAAAATGTGGGCCAAATGGTTTCTATGAAAGTCAAACTTGGAAAGAGATTGACACCAAGATTTTTTGGACTGTCTCAACAGGGAGCATTATGGTGGGAAACAGGATGGGGAGGTGCAGAAGGGGTAGGCGGGGTGTCTTGAAATGATCATGTTGCTCACGATTCGGAGACGATTGATCCACAGAGTGAACACTCTTCCTTTTCAACCTTAATGGACTAGATGGTGGGCACTGAGGCCGGCATTGTTTTCAGAGCCACACGCATGCACACGTGCACGCACACACACTGCTGCGCCAAGCCTGAGTGCCACCACACATGAATGGAGATAAATGCAGTGAGTGCCTGAGGTTTCCAACGTGGCTCTGTTATATGAGTAAATGATTAATCCACATAGTTGGACTCTGTCTCCTGTCTGCAGCAGCATACTCCAAGGCCACACAGCTGGTACCAATTTGCGTTCCTCCGCCACATTGTGATCCAACTGCATGTGTAGGAATCATGGCTTATCGCGGCAGTAATTCACTCCTTCCTCCCATGCCAATGCTATTCTTGGCCTTTCTGCCTCTTTATTTTTAGTCATGGCCGCTTCTCTGGGTCATTTAAATGGCCTTGATGTGGTGTGATCATTCAAAGCAATGGACCCTGGGTCCTAAACTGTCATGAATCACCTTTGGGATGCATGCTTCAGAGTAGTCACAACACAAAAACAGCTTCATGCTGCTCTTAAAAGCTGCAGATGTTACCGCTCACCTGACTGTGGCAGAACCGAGAACAGATCTGTGTTTATTAGCTCTTTCGTGTGACTAGTACACATGCGTGGGTGTACATTTACATGTGTTTGATTTTACCCCTCGCTGAATCAGGTTTAAATGGTATCATGCACAAAAAAGATCTGGGCCCGATTAAAGCTTTGGAATGAGAACGCAATTAAAAATAGACAGGACAGTCTCTGATAAATCCTTGTTCGAGCATGTCTACTTTAAAGGCATCTAAGTGGTCCCCCATAGGACATGTATTGTATTTCCAGGCTGCATAAGACCCTGAGGTGACCTCACAATAGGACAGATGGCCCCCAGGCACCTCATTTGATGACCTCATTCACCGGTCAGTGGGAAATGAACTCGTCTCCCCATTCTCTGTGTCTTGGCTCATCCCTAGGTTCCTGAGTAGACTGAGAGCCACAGGGAACATGGAGTGCATCCCAGATTAACATAATGGAGTTAATTGATTGACTAAAGTTCAGTCAGGGGACAGTCCTCGAATGCTCTAACTCCTTTTCTGTTTGTTACTCACTGAGATCCAAGATTACCTCATTCCATTCATGGCTTCATACCTGATTCTGAGCTCTCGGTTCACATCAGATAGCAATGACTGCACCTTTTGTCTTTTTGTTAACTTTTCTTTGTTCTGCTCTCTTATTTCTGTTCATGTGGACACTGAAGGCAAATGGACGGTTAGCTCCAATTTGTGAGATGAATGCAGATGAAACATTTGTAAAGATATTAAAGGAATTATTTGCCATTTTGAGAAATAGGATTTTATGTGTTCTTGCCAAGACTTTGATGATAAAATAGACACCACTCTAATGTATGTATGCTAAATGAAAAGCTGCAGCCAGGAGACAATAAGCTTAGCATAATAATGGACTATTCCTTGTCCATGCACAGTTCTGGGAGTCTTGTCATCATGATGAGCCTGCCAGACAATCTGGGGGAGACTCTACACCTGCTTCTTACTTGTCTTTTTCTAAGAATTGTTAATCAGACTACCCAGAAGTGATTTGGTTTTGGAATAACCAGAAACAAGACAAGTGTCTTCTATAAATACTGTTTGGGCTGGCAGCTTGTGTGGCCTGCCATTGAGATGAACTCCAACCAGTCCACTGTAAGCCGGCCTTCACTTCCTTCAGGTGACAGTGTTTGCCTTCACTCACTCTAACTTTATCTAACAAACTGATTAGAGACTGGTTATTGTTATTATAAAATGCAAAAAAAAAAACTTCACTAAAAAGTTCTGCATTAAAAATCCAACTTAAGGAAAAGTGTATTGGTATTAGCAGTTACATTTAGTACTAAAGAAAAAGTATTGGTTTGGTTTGGTTTGCTCTCCTTGCATTTTCATTAATCCATGATTTTTGCTGAGATATTGGTTCATTTATTGAAATGAAACCATGTGAGAAGTTTGGATGGAAAAATCACTATTTGGTGAGCTGTTAACACCTCATTGACATCTGTAATATGACTCAAACTACACGCTGCTTTTTGGAAGATGTCAGAAGGTAAAACGCCTGGTTTAATCCTTAAAAATATGTTGTATTTTAAAAGCATAAATTAAAAGTTATACTATCTACCATGTAAAATCTTCATTTTTAAACTAACTGTAGCTGTCTAAAGGGGCTGCACAGTGGCTTGGTGATTAGCATGGTCACCTTGCAGCTAGAAGATGCCCGGTTGTTCCGGCCTGGGCCTGGGAGCCTGTAGCCCTGAAGATAGAACAGAACCTGTCCAGGGTGTCCCCTGCCTTCGCCTCAAGTCAGCTGGGATAGACTCCAGTCCCCTGCGACCCTAATGAGGATTAAGCGGTGTATAGATGAAATGGATGGATGGATGGAAGCTGCCAAAAGAATGTAGTGGAGTCAGATGTACAGTATGTCTTGTGAAATGCTGTGGAGGGAAGTTATGAAGCAGTAAAGTGCAAGTACCTCAAAACTGTACATGAGCACAGTAAATGAACTCAGTTGTTTTTCATCACTAGTTAATACCAAATTTCCAGCTAACCTCTGATATTATTGCAAAAACAGTGAACAGCAAACAACACTTTTTACGGTGATTAACTGAAGAGAAGCCTGTGCTCAGTTTTATAGAACTACTCTGAAGTGTTAAATTTCTTCTTACCTTCTTCTAACTCCAAAATGATTTTATTATAGCTGTAAAACATACAGCACAGAACAGCACATACAAGAATGGAACCAGTTCATCTTTCCCTAAAGAAAGATTGATCTTTAGATAGTCAGCATTTGCCAGATTTGTTTGTTTTTACAGAGCCACTGTCATGTACAAACACCACATATTTTTTTTGTGCACACACACAATGGGCAGATATTAGGTGACTTTGACAAAAAATTTATTAGATGAGTATTGCTGACTGTACCCCTAAAAGAAAATATACTGAACAAAAATAAGAACACAGCCTGTAATATTTGAAATTCTAACCATTTTTTTAAACACAGGAGAATAAGTATTTGTTGTTCCAGCATGCAGCATCTCTACAACAGAATGGACATCATTAAACAACTAAGTGCGCACGATACTGGAAGTGATAATTAGCAGATGGAGAGTGGGGTCAAGGAGAAAAAAAATCACGTCAGTTACGAGTCACACATCTACAACACATGGAGTCAATGAGGTTGTTGATGCTCTTGTGGAATGTTGTACCACTCTTTCTGAAGGGGTTGGCAAAGTTAGTGGACATTTTGGGAGACAGGATCACGTTGCTGGACATCCAGAGCATCCCACAGATGTTCAAGAGGTGACATTTCTATTATACACAGGACATGGGTGGACTGGGGCACTTTCAGCTGCTAGATATGCAAACATAAGGACATTCGTCGTCTTGTTGAAAAGCCTAGTGATGGCGGCAAATGTACCAGATAACCATGGATGGGATGGTTTCATCTTAATATTGCTAGGCATTGAGATTGATAAAATGCAAAAATCTTCTGTGTCCACTGGCCAGCCTCTGTGCTAGGTTAACATCCGCACAGCGTTCCCGTGTACAAGACCAAATATGCTGTCTGCTCTCTGCTCTGTACAGCTGAAAATGAGGTTCATCAGTGAAAAGAACCATCCTCCAGCATGCTAGTGTCTAACTAACATGAGTGGTTGCCCACTGAAACCGATTATGACACTATTCTGCCGTTAAATCAAGGCTTTGGTGTGGGCGATGAGATCATAAACCAGCTTCCCTCAGGCGATTCCTCACAGTTTGTTTGTCTACAACAACAACTTCATCAGGAGTGTCCGTCGTGGATTGCAAATGATTTTACAGATGGATGAACTGGATGTGATGATCGTGGGCTTGGGTGGTGGTCTGTAGTCATGTGGTAGGTTGTCTCAAACGATTTTTTAGACAATAAATGATGGAGTGGTGGACATTCCTGCTACGGCCCTAACTGACATGCCAGCATCCAACATGTCAACAGCCTGTTCTGGTCCTTCTTCTTGTCATCTGTGGCATTGTGTCATTTGAATAAAGCTGCATTTTAAGGTTTTCCGCGTTTCTGAACTCTACACATGATCTCATCACACTGCAGTAGGGTATGGATTAAATCAATAGTTGAAAATTTTGTCACCAGTTGAACTTCGCAACACGAAAACTTTGCACATACAACTGGCTAGATTGGACCTTTTCCGAACTACAACAAAAGAAATGAGATCTTTCACTTTTGTTGTATGATTCGGTTCTAATTTTGTCAGTGTAGTAAGTTTTCTCAATCCCAGGTGATTTCAATTTCAACTTTCAAGTTTTCATTTTCAGACTCATTCCAACTAAAAACAACAGCTCATGTGGAAAAAGATATTTTTGTCTTGAAATGAGTTTAATGAAAGACTGCTGAGAGTCATTCAACTCATTACATGAAGAGTCTTTTTAGCATAGCAGACTTCCCAAGCATGCACTGTTAAAGTTAAAGCTCTCTAGACACTCTTTTTGTTTTGAGTTCCATCCCTGACCTTGCACATGTTTTAACATTTTGACAGGAACAGACTCTCATGTTGTCTTTGTGCTGACTCTGGCATGAGCAGCAGCAGCTGTAAGTTCTTCATGTTAAATGAGAATGAACTCTTCAAACTGAGACCATGAACTAAGATAAACCCAATACAACAGGCCGTATTAGTTTTGTTGAAATGGATGTCTGAGTTCAAAGAACGAAGGCCAGTAAACGAACAAACAAGACAAAAGTTTACATATTAGGCCATTTTAAATAAGCTGAATTTGATTTGAAAGTTCAAACAACTATCATAGCACTTAGCAAGAGATTAACAGATCCAAATCAACCAAAAACAACAGGGTGTTTAATCAAGATAAGTTGGTGACTGGTTTAGAGCATTTCTGAAATGGCAAGGACAGTCAAGTACTCATGGTCAGCAGTGGAGAGCATCTAGAAATAACTGTCAGAGTGAAGATTATATACAAAAGATAGACAGAGCTTCTGGAAGTGCAGGACGCCCTGTACAGGCTGCTGTACAAGGCGTCACCTTTGGTTGCAAAAAGAAGTCCAACTGTATAGAAGTCAATGAAAAAATGACGCTACCTCTCACTTGATTTGCTATCTCTGTAAACATTTTCTTTATAGTCTCACTTGACAGTTTTAAGACCTTTTAAATGTGGCATGGAGCTTGTTTTGCAAATTGCAGTCCCATTTAGAGTAAAATAGAAGATACGTCAGACCCACTGTTCGCTTGTTACGTCCGGTTTTAAAAGACCAACTTAGCCAAATGCCAAACTTGGTGCTTCCAGTCAGTAGTCCACAAACCAATGGGTGATGTCACAGTTGCTACGCCCATCTTTTATGTACAGTCTATGTTGCCGTGGCTCCAATTTGCATTTTAAGATTGGCTGCTATTGCCTTGGTGCCAGATACCACAGGGCATCTTTTATAGAGTCCATGCCTCGGCAGGTTGGAGCTGTTTCGGCGGTACACGAAGGACCAACGCATGTTATGCAGAAGCAGTCATAATGTTTTGGCTCATCGGTGTATAAAATGCTGAAAAGCCTTCTGTATTCAAGCTTGGAATAGATTCCCACAATTCTGGAAGCTGAAACCGTGTTTAAAAACCTCAAGTGACAACAGACAGTTGCAGAAACCAAGGTCGCGCGGAATCTTCATGTCTGCTGTCAAAACACTTTTGTTTGAATGGCATGCATGTGGTGCCAAGGCCTCTGCACACATATACATGAAGATATGTGCATATAAGGACTCACACACATATATATGGTCCACCATGATAGTGAATCGATACTTTAAAGATTCTCACGCTGAGAGAGTGTTGTATGGTTGGTGGTAAAAATTAGATTTCACTTTGGCAAGTCACAACCCATTAGCTGTAAGACTGATGTTGATGCTTGAGCTGACTCCAGAACTGTCATTAGGGTAGTTTTATATGGTCTGACCAAGCAGAAGTGCCCGCAGGGGGTATTTAGCTGGCTGCCTCTTGAACCAAGATGCTGTTCATCCTTTATTTTTGTCTTTCTACTGCATTAATGCAGCTCTAAGAGATAAAAGATTGACTAGAAGTTGAGGATAGAGAGGAAGTCTGAGGGGCATAATTGGCGAATGGAATCAGAAATAATAACCAATTCCCAAGGCACGGTCAGTGAGATTTGCCAAATATTGTGGGTGAGAAAGTGAGATACATGGCTTGAGAAATTAATGGAAGCATGAGGGATGAACTGAGGTAACGTCTAATGCCCTCCTGCTTACTGGCTTATGTAGATCAGTGTTCCCTCATTAAAATATCTCCACAGGATGAACCTCGTCCTCGGCTGGGGGAGCAACTACAATCTCTTTAAAGCTTCAAATTAGCTTAATAATGTGTGTGCAAGCATGCAGGAGTGAGTGTTTTTGCAGCTGCAGGGATATGCGTATGGAAAAGTGTCTGCATCACAGTGAGACGAGCTGAAAGAGGGGGTTACTCAAGGTAGCTCCTGTTGTGGCAGATAAGCTGCCACCCGCTATTCAGGGGTTACAATTTGTATCATCAACTGTTAATTACTTCCAGGAAGGAAAATGTTGAATGAGTATTGAATTTGGAAGGTTGGTGCTGATGAGATGCATAGTTGTGAACTGAATATAAAGATTTTAAGCCCATAGATCACTATGTGGACATATGCTAACAGTTTCTGTAGATCTGTCCAAGGCATATTCGCCTCTTGTCCAATGTCAGCTGGGATAGACTCCAGCACCCTGTAGTCTCTACAGGATAAATCAGTTACAGCTAATGGATGAATGGAAGTAATGTATTATCAGGGACTTATAGCCATCAGATGTTCATGTGTAAGTCATCAATGAAAGCTAATGAGTTTGTTAGGTAATAATAATTTCAGTATTTACATAGATCATAAGCAAAGGGTTGCAGTTATCAGATCTTGTGTTGTAAATGTTAATAGGATGTGAGTTGATGGATCTGGCTCAGACACACTGCAGACATTTCAGTGAATGAAAGGGATTTATGTTGCTAAAGTATCTTTCTGGATTATGGAGCTACTTAAAAAGATTCAGTCATGCTAGATAAGGATCAATGTCAGCACAATTTTTCACACTATCATTCCAATTAAATTATTTTATCGCAACCAACAAGAGTTGGATGTGCCTGCTTTCAATCAGCTGGAGAAAGAATGTTTTGTTTAAAAAACATGGAAGTGTGAGGAATCCTTATGAGACTTTTTTGGGGCACAATCTTTGATTGTGGTCTTGTTCACCCTAAAGGAAAGTTCTGGTTTATTTTAACCTGGTGTATGTCCTATTAACATTGTTATTCTGGCTCTATGGATCACACTAACTTTGCACTCTTAACTACAAGCGGATAGAAGTTGCACAAATCAGGGTGTGGTCTGTATTAGGGTGAGTGGCTTGACAGGTCATAGAAAATGAGCGCAGATAAAATTATGTTCGACTTGTTGTATTGGCTTTTACTTCCCGGATGAAGAGCTGATCGTTTAGGTCAGGTGATCTTGGTCCTTTCTTCCACAATGACAATCTTTTTCAAGGCAGTATATTCACTGGTTTAGTTCCACAGCTAAGGATGCTCTCCTCCATAGACACATGAAGATTTTTCAAGTCTGGTATCAACAGTTCCCCTTCTTTGTAGCAATAGTTGTCATGCTCAGTGGGCAGCAGAGCAGTGAGCGCAGGAACACCACCAGTCTCCAGACGTCTTTCTGCATCTGCTTTCATCCTTTTGAGTTTGTTCCTTGTCTATGTACGACTGACCATGAAACTGAAATGACCTGCAGTTGCATTATGGTCCATGAAGTAAACCACTAATGCACTTCGCTGTTCAGTTTCCAGAAAGTCATTCATGTAAACGACATGTGTGGATGAAGATGCCAGTAATTAGGTCAATTGGCAAGTTGTCCTAGAAGGACATCCTTAATGCATTCAGCAGAATGTCTGCTCTAGGCAGCTAATTTATGTGTTTACTTTTGGTCAGACCCAAAAACAAACAAGTAAAATGGTTCATTCTGTAGAAAGGTCAAGCCAGGTGCCCCAATAAATACACTGTTCACGGGCAGTTTTGTGCAACTCCTTGTATCACCATGTTTCTAAAACTGAGGTAAGAAGTGCAAAGCTAGCACAACGTAACGATAGCCACATTAATGGGAAATTCACCAGACTGAAATAACCAAAATTCTTCTTTAATGCATCCATATGGAATCCAGTTGGACTTACTGTAGTTGTCACATAAGTGGGTGATAAGATTTTCTTATTTCTTGACAAGAAAGTAAATATTTCCCAAAATTTAAAACTATTTCGTTAGCCTTACAGCAATCTAGATGCCTTTATGTCAACATATTAACTCTCTATAATGTAAATCTTGTTAGAAAGCACTGCCATGAAGGATTTATGAGTGTGTGTGTATGGACATGTGTGTTCGTACTTGCCCAGATCTCGACATGAGCCACCACATCAGTCAGCAAATCATCCATAAATGACCTAAAACAGACAGAAGCCAAATTAAAATCTAATTTGGGTCTTAAATCAGTGCACCTGTGTCTGACAGGCTTGGGCCTCTCGGGGTATTGTCTGTGAGTGTGTGTTTGAAGGTTTTACATGCTGCCAACACCTCAATTCTTACTGCGTCTGGCCAAACACAACACTGGCACAGCAGCAGCAGAATGGCCAAAGCCAGGGCAGGGGCATCCAACAGGAGATTGCCAAGCCGAAGAAGCAGGAATCAAGTCTATGCAGAAAAAGGTCACACCCTCACCTCTGCCCTACAACCAACGCTGCCTCAACACAGGGCTTGAATGAGAGATTCTCTGTGTAGAAGCCATCAAAACAACAATGCATGCATCAACCTCTCTCTAATAACCCTGGATTTGTGCTCATAGTACTTAATGTAGTCTAATCTTTCAAGAATAAAAAAACATGCTGCGATAGGAACCTTTGCTAAAGGCAGTTCAAATGTAAATCGGGAGAAGCAGAGATTTAAAGATTTAGTGTCTGACTGAGCGTTAGTCAAACTGCAGCACTGAAATCCTTCCTGTATGTTATAATAATGCATTTGTAGACGTCTTCTGGTTGCGCTGTAGCTGTTTAATAACTGTTTTGTGGAAAAAAGCAACACTGATAGATATTGTCAAATCCAGTTTTTCCACCATTCATCACAGGGGTATGGGCTAATTGTGGCGGGTACAGCATATGGAACATTCCACTGAGGGAGGAATGAAGGGGGCAGAAAGATTCAGCATCTCTCCTGTGCTGGACAGAGCCTTCAAACTGTCCTCCATTAAAGCATGTGTTCTGATGAGTGATTCAGTGTGTCTATATTGGGCAGGAACTCGAAACAGTGACATGAAAACGCAGTTGGCAGCAGCTTCACAAATCCCACATCAGGACCCAGTGAAAACCATAATCACCACTTTCATTTTTCAGCCTTGTTTATTTCAGAGGCTGGGGTTACAATTAAGACCATTTGCCTTGCAATTACTGTGTTAAAAATAATAAAACAATTTCGGCCTACCTAAAATACCTGCATTTTGTGTAATGATTCAGGGCGTGCAAATTGAAATTGCAATGTTTGGACATTGTCAGGGATCTGTGTGAAGTTGCCAGAGTGATAGAACTATGTTTATCTGGATGTTTGTCTGCTTCTGGATTGCTAGCTCTTTGTCAGATTGCAGCCAAACCCTGGTCACAATTTCTGCCTGACCTTCGCAGGATAATTTTAGCTGTGTGGATGTATAATGTCATGATTTACTGCAAGGATTAGTTTTTCAACAGCCACAACGTAACTGAGGAACGTCTCCCGAGGCCAGTAAGTAAATTCCCCTGTCAGTAACCGACCCCCGCCCACATGCTCCCCACCACACCACTTACCCTAATTTTCCCAATAAAGTCACACAGCTCGGCCAACGTCTGCCCTCAGGCACTCAGAGGTGCAGCGACTTCGGTCGAAACAACAGAAACCAACATGTGCACAAACCTTTCCATTGTGCTGCCTTCACTTTTCATCCTGCAGTTCGAAACTTTTGTCTCCCCCTTATGGGAGTGGGAGTAACTACAGAAACACTGCTGATGCTTTTGACATGTGTCTCACTGTTGATCTTGTTTTTTCTGACCGTAACTCTTCCTCTAAAAGACATGTTTCTTTTTTATCTGGTGTATCAGAGAGATTTATGGGCACTTTCTAAGTTTACCTGAAATGCTCTTAGTTGCTGTAGCCTAATCCATCAAAATGGCAAACCAATCGCTGCTGGTTAATGTGAAATTCATTGCTACAGGTGTTATTATTATAGCACATTTAAAGCTCTTGTATGGGGATGATTTACCCATCCCTGTGAACTCGCTTAGTTTAAGTCTAATGGAAGTGCATATATACGTAAAAGTACCATACTCTAGCTTTAATGAGCGTAACTTTAAACATCTATTACAAAAAAAAAATACATTGGATTCCTTCTCAGCTAAAGAAAACCACATCTTTGTTTCTCATACAATCCTTCACAACATTTGCCTCGTTTCTGTATTTCTGTCCTGCAGACTCATTGATATATCTCCATATTTGCCCCTGACGCATCTTACTTTAATGTAGCATGTGATCTTTTCCTTACAACTTTCTTGTTTTTAAGGCTTAAATCCATCCAGTCTTGTAAGATTTGTAAGATGTTTGGCTCCGGTGAGCGCCACGGTGTGTGTGCGAGGGCGGCACGGATGTGCATGTCCGTGTTTCATGTGTTTGATCCAGTTGTTGTGGAATCTTATTCAGACTGTGACACATGTGCTGTTGATGAGAAATAGCGAGCCCATAAAAGTTGTGCGTCACGTCCCACGCAATGCGAGCCGTATAGGCACGAGGCCTGGTCGTGCCGTGCAGGGGAGAGCTCGCAGTGCACGGAAAGCTCATGTCTCACACCAAGCTCTGTGCTGCAGGCCCACATGCACTAATTAGACCTGATATACAGCCTGATGCGTGCTGATTGAAAGCAGGCTCATCTAACTCAGGACAGGGTCCTGTTGCACTGCTGTGGATCGCCGGAGGGTGTCATTTTGTTTCCAGTCGCTGGTCTAAGGTCAGTCAGGCAGTCTTCAGACAAATCTCTTTGGTAGTGATATAGAGAGGGGTAAACCGATGCAGATCTATTGGGTATTATGCATTATAACTTATTGACGTTGTAAAAGGATGTGGCGGTTTGCGCTCTCGCAGGGCTCTGTAGCTCGCAACCAGCTGTCCATGTGGCGACAGCTTCAGCTACACACAGAAATGAGTGGCATGCACCAGGCAGCACAGGCCACGGCACCACGCCAACCATGCCAGGCACTCCCTCCAAGCCTCTTGCAGCATGCACCCTGTGTTGGATGTGCTAGACTATAGAGCCTTGCTAGAAAAACACCAAGGCCTCTGCTTTTGCTCTCTAACTGTATCTCTCTTTCTTTTCTAATCTGTTCGTACGGTTTTTGCCTTACTTGACTGAGCATTACATGGAGCAAGACGGCCTGATATCTTGTTTTTCTCCCCCCAGGATTCGGTCTACCCACTCTGTCTCTCATAAAATGGATCACTGGGGAGGGACTGAGATGGCAGGACAATTATCCAAAGAGCTGTTTCCACTGGAACTGCAATCAAGCACCTGGAAAACTCAACCATCCACAATCAGGCTCTTAGCCAAAGCTTTATTATTTTTTATTGAGAAAGTTTACATATTCATTGTTGTCAAGCAGATTCTTATTTAAGGTGTGGATTCCATTAGAAATGTTATATAAAGTCAGATGCAAGGCTCTTTTTTCGCTCCATTTTGCCTGTTGAACAGATTTGCGAGGAGAATGCTCCCAGTGACCTCCAGCAGTTTCATGTTAATTATATACATATAAAAAAAGAAACTGCTGGGACAGTTTAGCAGCTCAGACCAACAACGTGTAGAGAAGAGCCACACTTGTGATTTTACAGCTGGTTTGCAATTGCAGAGTAATTATAGATTAAGAAAACATGACTTGTGTCGATGCAATAATGGCAGCCCAATGACAAATATGCCTTTAGCAGCCCAGCACCTGGTGAAAGGTTGTTTCCAATTGTTAGGTTGAACTGCATGCCAGCTTGAAAAGAACACAGCGGGTACACTGGGTTCATTTTTCCAACATTGGTCTTTGTAATGAACCAAGATTTTTCATTGGGACCTGCCATTTGTATGAAGCTTAAATTATGTTCCAGTAACTTTTTCAATGACCCAGAGGTGATTTGACTTCCTTCAACTCGCACATTATTAGTCAAAATATCACATTTCTACTTGCTTGATGAGGACTGTGTGTTCAAAAGTGTCCAGTGGAGACATTGACTTGTTTGGTGGCACCGTCAACTTAATAGTCCATCGCATATGTTTTTTCATTTCTGATCAGGCCCCAATAAATTGCTTAATAGTTTGGGAGTAAATCTTTGTGGCCAGGTGGATGGTAAATCACCACCACAGGGACAGAAGGTAAAGCTAGCGTGGTAGTTGGATATAAATGACCAAATTACAAAAGTTGACACAAGGCTGCTTAAAGCTATCGACGCCAGCTAAATCTCTGTGTTTTTACAATTTGGTTTCTGTGGTCACACTCCCACCAACACGCACCAGTGGTTCGGAGTTTTATGTCAACCAGTGATGACTTGTTTCCCAAAGCTAGAGAAGGGAGCTATCTTAATGATAAAGATGGAGTAGTTTACAGCCACTAAGAGTATGGCGACCCCTATGGTGAAAATCAGGAAGTATCCAAGAAACATTTCTGATGCTCCAGATAAAAAAAGAAATTTGATGCTCAGATAAAGGATTATAGTCTAAAAAAGATAAACAGCGAAGCATGTGTCGACACTGTCTGAGTAATTACTCTTACTGCCAGAAGGGGGAGACAAACGTTTCGCTCTGCAGGTTGAAAGCACTACTTTGACTTTTGGGAAATGCACGAATTTGTTTTCTTGCTTGGAGTTAGGATTTGTTACCGACGTAGGATAAATGCAGGAGAGATGTATGACAGGAGGTGCTGGTTTGTTCTGTGATTTAGCCACCAGTCGGAACTCCCAACAGTGGCAATGATTCACTTATACAAGTCATTTCAGTTGCGCCAGCTGAGGCCAGTGGTAATAATGAGTTTCAGCACAACCACATGGTGGACGCTGCCTCACCAGCAGCCTCCTCAGACTGTCTGTATGAAGATACACCTTGCTGCTGCAGTGTTTATGCTTTCATTAAACATACTTTTATTTTTGTCTGCACATTTATAGGCAACATATAGCTATTCACCCACAATGCATTTATGAGAAGGTGCAGACGTTTGTTAAATTGACCACAGGTGACTCTGTACATGTTGTCTTACTTCTATGTTCTTTCCTTCCTTCTCTTCTTCATGTCCCGCTCCTGTTCTTCCTCCATCCATTTTCTGTCTCCCACTTAAAGCTGCTTCTCTGCCTCTGTTGACAGCTTTGCTTAGCTAAAAAAAAAAAGAAGCAGAATTACTGAGTAAAAGGGAAAAAGAGAGCAAATAACAGCTCTTAGAATGTTTGGATTGTGAAACCAGAACATTAGTACAAACCATAATGGCTGGCCCAGAGAGCCCAGTGCCTCTCCAGAACTTCACTCTCACAGGCAATGATGTAACGCCAGCCATTTCATATGAAGCATTCGCTTGTTGCGCTCCTCTAAGTCTATTTATACCTTCTTCGTCCACTTAAAATAAAGTTAGGCTGATGCCCTTTAAATAGCCTGTTTGTTTAAGCTGAGGGCATCAGGAGACATCTCTATGGCAGTGATAGCTTACCATAATTCTAGAAAACTTAGAATTGCTTAAAGCCTGCAAAGTAGAAAAAGATGTGAGCGATTTATCGGAAAAACGTTGAAAAGAAGAATGTTTTAATGTAGAAGGGCCGTGCCTGTTTGTGATGATGCTCTGTGCACAGATATCCATAAATGACTCAATTAATGGACATAAAATAGAAATGACTCACCCAACTGGCAGGTACAACCTACTGTGCTGTCCAGGATAGATACTTTTACTACTACAAAGCAGTGTGTGTGCGTGTGTGTGTGTGTGTGTGTGTGAGTGTGCGGCACGTGTGTTTGTGGTGCCAACCAGGCCTCAGTGTATACTATGCAGCAGAATAAACAAGTCTGTCTGTGTTCACAGTCTGTAATTAAAGCCGTATAAAAGTGCACACGCATGCAGCAACAGCACACGTCATGGCCCTGAGCGGCTCTGTTTCCCTCAGCATGGGTTTGACAACAGCTGACCTAAACCACCTATGGCTCCCATCTCTGCACAGACATATAGGAAACATAAAGAACATAGCATGAGAAATGTTGCACGGGCATGGGACTGTGTGGCTTGTGTCGATGGAGCCGAATGCGCTGCACATAGTAAATGCTGTGTAATAACATGCTGGTGCTGACAGTCGCCCTTTGCAGTCTTGCTTCATCAAAGTTGGATTCACAGCGCCCTGTATCATCCACCGCAGGCAGCTTTGATTGTATTGGCTTATTTCAAAGGGTAATCAGACCTCCCAATGGCTCCACCACCGCCTCAGCCATAAAAATAACCTAGACATGAGAGAAGACCACATTGCGCTGAATCTTGCCAAAATTTGGCTCCAACGTAGGCCTACAGTGGCCCATAATCTGCCATGAGGTGAGCTCATAGGAGCAGTCAGCCTCGAGACCTCACAGCTGAAAAATGACAGCTACCTGCGTGGGGATGTTGGATTCCTGCTGTGCTGCAAATTGAACTTTGGGGTTCGATAAATCACATTTTCCTCCCTAATCATGTTGTCAAACTCTGACTGAGCTATTTCACGTGATGGTGGTTACAGTTGCTGCGCTCAGCAAGACTGCTACAAAGATCTATGTGGTCCATGGAATACGTAATATTAAAAAGTTAATGCTGTTGACTGAATATGCTATGTGTTACCATGAGTGTAAGAATGGAATGCTAACATATTGAGTGAGGTGTGTATGTGTGTCAGATAGAGGGGAGGGTGCATGTGTGCATGTATGCACATTATCATGGGTTTGTGTGTGTCTTTGTGTGTCTGTGTGTGCACGCACGTGAGCTCCAGAGATTCTCCATTATAGTTTCTGACCAGATTTTGCCCTCTTGTGGTGCAATTTAGGCAACACTGGTTGTGCTTCACCCTCTAGACAAGTAAAAAGCACCAACTGTAGAATGTTTATGAATGATGATTTTAGATTAAATAAAAGAAAATTTGCTCAGACTAAAAAAATTTGCAGAACTTCATAGAATCAGTTTGCTAAAACCAGGTGAGCAGCTAAGATGAACGTCGGCAGCAGCCATGAATTGAGGGAGGTTTGTTGAGCGGACTGGGCAGAAGTGTATAGCTCCATATATACATGTCCTTGAGTTGCTCCTATTGTGGGATCATACATCTGTTTACAGTCACATTGCGAGGACAAAATCCCTATAAGGAAAACTAATAAAAATGTACTAAGACCTCATTTAAGGTTAGAGTAGAAGTTAGGCAAGTAGTGGGTATGGTTACATGGAGGGTAAGCTTTCAGAAAATCAGTGCAAGTCAGTGTAGCATCCTTTAAAGTAGCAGAAAGACAACTGTTCATAGGTGTGTTTGTGTAGCCAGATATATATGTACATCAGTCACCAAACAGATCCTGTTGGAGCCAGTGATGGACCATAAGTCCCACGCATTTCCCATGCTCACTCACACCAAGCAGCGAGTTCCACCACACTCCTCTCTCTCTCTATCACTCCTCTCCCGTTCTTTCTCTCATTTTCACCCTGTCATGTCCTCTTCTATTCTCCTTCTCATTCTCTCGCTTCCGTCGTCACCGCTACCATTATCATCCCACTTTGTTTTCAGCTGATTTTCAGCCTGACCTCATCTCTGGAGGAGGATAATTACCAAATGGGGACACCATGTTTTAACAGTGATTTTGAGGTCAGCGGCTCGCTCACGTTTGTTGGTCTGTTTTGTTCTCGGGCTGTGAAACTTGCCAATGTTCCTGTTCACCACTGCCCCACCTCCACCTCCACCCTTCCTACTCATTCTTTGACCCTCGTGCATACATCAGTCCATACTGAGGCTGCTTTAGGAGAAATCAGCGTAATCTCTCACTGTCGGAGGAGTTGGCTGGGCACTCTCTGCACACTGCGTCTTGGAACATTGTGTCCATGCAGTGCTAAATGTTAAAGAGTGGTGATTGTGGAGAATGTGGCATGCTTTTGCAGAATGCCAGCCTATTAAGTTCAGCCATGCCAAAGCTATATTTGTGTTCCAAATGCTCTGCTAAATTGCAAAGTACAATGTACTGTACATTTTTTCACACTGAACACAAAACATGGCTTGACTTTTAGCAAAAAAAAAAAAAAAAAAGTGAAATCTAAAAACTATATCCTGCTTCTGTAATCACCTGAGGTGTCCTGTGTTTGTATGTGAGATCAGAGGGACTGCTAAGTGGCCACATACAGGTTTTATTAGTGTGACCTGGTTTGGGGACTGTGCTGAACCAGGTGGTCAGTGGTCCACAAGGCAGAGAGGTAGGGACCCTGAGTGAGTAAAGCACTGAGCTAATGGAGCTGCTGGTATTCCACTCACCTTGAGCATGTAAAACACTATCCCTGTGGAAGCAGCATGAGCGTGGGGGGAAGGGGTCGAACTTTTCTTCCCTGCTTGGACATAGATCACATAACTGGGCCAGCATGGGACTAAGCCTGTCTCAACTGTGAAGGTAAACCTCTTGAAAATCCTTCTCTTAAACATGCTGATCGGTGTTGCAAGTGCATCAAACAAGACGGTCTGTGGCTTAAATGATCACAGAAAAATCATCAGAACACAACAAGGAAAAGTGACCTAATGGAGATGGCCCCTTGAAGCTAACATCCAACATTCATAGCATTTTAATAAAAAACAGCCACATGCCTGAATCCACACCCATTACTACCCATTCATTTCCCAGTAACACCCCGTCACTGCCCCTACGTGTCAGTTTGAAGGAGCAGCATTCAGGGAATGTAACTCATGTTGTACGTGCCTCGAGGTTGCCACAGAAATTAAGCACATAGGTGTAAAGAAATGCCAGTCAGCCTCTCCATGGCTTCTTCAGTCCAGCTCCTGGCAGTGTGCTGGCAAGGCCCGGGCCCAGGAATGCTGTGCCCATCTGTCAACACAGAGCTGCCTTCCCTGGCAGATGCCACAGAAAGGATTTTTGTAACCTGGCCCTGGGTGGATTTCATAACCTGGCCTGGCAGGACTAGGGCTGTGAGATTATGTGGTGGGATAATATGGAGCTGCATGAATCTGTGCATCCACATAAGTGTGTATATCCCATCATGATGGCAAGCAAAAGTTTGCTTCTTGAGCTATAATGCAACATCTACCTGCACTCATCTTTACTGTCCTGCGCTCTCCTCCCCCTCTCATGTCTCCTCCACCACTCCTGATCCGCTCTGATATTTATAATGAATGGTGTTCTCTATGTGGGGCCTGAATATGTGTGGTGGACCCAAGGGAGCACCACCTGAGTGATGATTCTGTCTGTCCAAGTCTCTCTCACTACCTCTCTCTCTCTCTCTGTGTATCACACACACACTCACACACACATGCCTGACCTGCTGGGAACACAGGGTCTCGCTGTATCAGGCCTCTGTGGCAGGGGCAATTAGAAAGGTCCAGACGGAGCACAGGCTCTCTTCTCATACTGTCCCCATTAGAGAGTGAGAGACAGGCAGTGAGGACGGACAGGAAGAGGACACACAATAACAGTCTCTCTCCCACACACACACAGACACACACAATGTCCATATAGTAATCTTATGCCTCCGCGAGCTTACTGCGGTGACTTGGTGTCTCAGTGTGCACACTTACAAGCACTTAAAGTGTGTTATAATTAGCCATTTCTTAAAATTCCTCTGCTCTGTTTCAACCTGTTTCTTACTGAGGGCCCAAGATATGGGTCAAGCCATCATGTGGGTGCCCCTGACGCCCCACCGTCAAATGCTGAAAATAATGGGCCAGAGTTGGACCAAGCGCCGTCCAGCAGAACGTCTCCCAGCCAGGATCTGTGTGCCAGGATGACGACACAATGATCGAAGCTCTAAACGCTGCAGAACCTGCCACACAATTAGAGGTGATGAAAATGGACCTAGAGAAAGTGAATGATGTGTTTATGTGCTTTAGCACAGGAAGCAGCCATGAAGATGCCAAGGACTTGGTGGCCTCCGTGGCAATATATTATGTATGTCACTGCTGAGTGTGTGTGTGTGTGTGTGTGTGTGTGTGTGTGTGTGTGTGTGTGTTTAAGTATCTGTCAGGACCTGATGGGTGGCAGAAGGCTCGTACTCCACCACAGACATGCACAGAGACCAGTGCTCTTTTCCCTTTGTCTCCACATGAATTATCCATTGAGCCAAGTGTGGAAATCAAGCTGTGCCAGCAAGCCTTATTACAATGTTGGTCATTTAGCCTATTAGCAATGCTCTTACCTCATTTCTTGGTCAACTCCAGTTGCATGGAAAACAAAGCAGTCAGCATGTTAAATGGGCTCAGGGAGGGCCGGGCGAATTAAGGGCCATAAAGCAATGGCAGCTGATACAGCACAAGCAGCCTTGCAGTGAGATGCTGCAAACCTCAGGGTGTGATCAGTCCTGGGTCACCCCAGGACTCTGGTATGGAGCGCTCACGATGATGAAAACTAATATTTAAAGAGTGGATGAAGCAGTAGACTGAGTTACACTGTGCATTTACAAATACACACAGCATTAGGGAAATTATATAGCTTCTAATAAGACACTTAAGTATAATTTAGGGATGAAAAAGTACAGTGAACAGATAAGAAAAAACACACTAGAGTGGGTGTGTGCACAAACTTGGCTTGAAAATGGAAAAAAATATCTGTTTTCTTCAATCTGAATATAACTTTAGGATATGAGAAAACATCTAATGATGTTTATTTAATCCACAAGTCAGCATGAGTGCATGAGATGAGGGTATTAATCTTGGTGGGAGAGTCAGTGAAGCACAGTGTGATGCTGCCTCCCTGTGGCTGATTTTCATGCAACAGAACTCATGCAGAGTGATAGCAGCAGGTCAGTGTTGTTTCGCTAGATGAGTGAAAAGTGTCACTATACTAGCTAGACAATAGTTAACAACTGGAGATCAAGAGCAGAGATTAAAACAGGACAAAAGAAATAAAACTTCTTTCTTACAATGGCACCAAAGTGATACAACATCACCTACGAAACTACTTCACATAACTGGACTAATTTAAGAAAGATTTTCACAAGTTTTACAAATAAAAGTTTACTTCTAATCTCCAGTGTATCATAGCAAATAATTCACTTGATGTCAGGAGTGTTATCTCAGATTTTAGCTTAAACTAATTTTTAAAAAAGACTTATTTTGGGGATTTTTAGCCTAAGACGAGGGGGAATCACATGCAGCAAATGGTTCATCCAGCCAGGAATCAAACACATTTAGAACTTTTAGCTGACAGTAGTACAGTTTGAAGTTTGTTTGTCACATACACATTCCATGTTTAGTGAAATGCAATAGATGCAATGTGCTCCTGAGGTTGTGTTGAAAGACTACAGGAAAAAAATACATAGATTGGCCAAAAAAAAAAAGGAAAAAAAAGTGCAGCAGATATAAAGAATTTGTTGAAGACAATGTGTTGGAAAGGTCTTGAGTTTGAGGTTTTTCATCTTGAGGGCTGAAGGAAAGAAGCTTTTTCTGAGCATTTCTGTGTTGAACTGTGCAGAGGCATTTGCAGAAAAATGCAATATTCTGTTGCTGGCGTGGTTTGAATCCAGCACTGTCCTGTTTGCTAGGATTCTTGTCTTTCACAAATCTTCCAACGTTCTGAAAGTGCAGTACTAAACGGCTGGACTCTTACTTTGAAATCCCTTTAGTATGTGCTGTCTGCATGTCAACAGAGCACAATCTGTTCCTTAAAATCTATTCATCGGCTACAACACCGTATCCCACTACTGACCTCAAACATCAGCTGTGAAGGGCCGTAGACAAAACTAAATTAAGCGCAGTGTAAGATCCATCCTCTGGTGTCCCCCGAGAGCCCTAACATCACCTTGAACTCCGCAGAAGATTGTGTGAAGCCTTGCCAAGCCTCTGAACATGACCTGGGGAGTGTGTGTGGGCAGGAGGAGGCAGAGGATGGAGGGGAGATGAAGGGGATGCTGCTCCCGACAAGACAAACGATGCACAGACAGAAGCCACTTGACATTGCTGCCATATTCAGCTAGTTTCCAGCTACGACAACCTGACTCCAGATCAGCGGATGCTTGTGGTTATGCCACTTGATAAAGGAGACAGTGCTGACCCCCGAATGAACTTTGCCACAACAGGACACTAGATTATAATTCTCTTATTAAACAACACTTCTTTAGCATAATGAAGAAAGCAAATGGAATCAAATTGGAGCTTGGGTGTTTTCCTCCAGCTGCCACATGGGGGTATTGTAGCTCAAAAGAGACTAGTGACCGAAGCAAAGATGCGACTCTTAGTAAACCACAGTCATATTCAATTCCATTCAGTTCGATATGGTGAGAAACGTCCAGAGACACAGCATGAGAGTGCAGTTGCCAACATCTGACCTTGGACTGGAAGCAAATTGGACTGTATCACCCCATTAACTGATCCATGTGGGGATGAGGAAGGACACTGGGAAATATAATATGTAATGAACTCTTGAAAAGAAAAAGATGGAAAAACAGGTGGTGATTGGAATTTCCACTGCTGGGCCACACAAGAACTGGGAGGACTGAATCAAATAAATGAGATGAAACTCCCCTCATTTAAGTTTAAATCCACTCATCATTTATGTTAACTTTGAATTTGAAAACTTATTTTGTGTGGCTGATTAGGTTGATTTTAAAATTTAGGACAATTTCTGTGCAGAAAAAAAAAGATATTTAAAAATGTGTAGATTCTTCCATCATTTACTGTATACTCAACAGAATAGTATTTGTGTACAGATTTAATAAAAAAATTAAGATTTTCGCATAGAATGCCCTTATTTTAATTTTTATGTATGTTCAGTAATTTTTTTTGTGAAACCTGAGACAGAAAGCAGCATTTCATTGGTCCACACATTTGCCCTCTATATGAAATTAATAGATTTCTGCTGAACAAAATGTCCTCATAATTATATAAATTTGTCTTTGCACATTTGTTGTGGGATTTTAATTTCAGTTTAACAGTTTTATTGTTGCAGGACCAGGATTCTTCCCTTTGTCTTCATTAAAATTTTCCAATTAACGGAAATTTTTATGTCGAGAAAATAAGACAAATTTGAACAGACTGGAGCGAGATGATGGAAAACAATCTTTCAAAACTCCCCAAAGTTATTAGCAGTAAAAATAGAATGGTTAGAACAGTAATATTTTCTGTTATCTAAATTCTTTGTAGTTGCTCTCTTCAGATGGTCGTAGCCCGACTCTCCTCTAACACATCACTGAAGTTTATAGTATTTACAGATTTCAGGGTC
The DNA here is from genome assembly GCF_022539595.1 of Amphiprion ocellaris. Taxonomy (NCBI): domain Eukaryota; kingdom Metazoa; phylum Chordata; class Actinopteri; family Pomacentridae; genus Amphiprion; species Amphiprion ocellaris. The sequence goes on along the minus strand of NC_072778.1, from coordinate 34,111,650 downwards.
TTACTTTTCATAACTCTGTATCTACTGGTGTGTTCTGAGAGCCTTGCTGACTGATCAAGCTTCCAATTTAAAGACATTATGAAACAGGGTTTTCTTTTAATGTCTGTGGAGGAACTCACTTTTTTCCCCTGAATTTGTAGTTATTGATGTTTTTACATGCATGCACATATTCTGTATATTTAAGTATGGTACTGTTCAAAAGTTTCAGGCACTTCAAAAATTATTGCATGGATTGTTTAATATTGTTTATGTCTCACAAAGTGCAGTAAACAGAAAAAAATTAATAAATCAGTATCAGTTACTGATATTTACAATAGCACCAGTTTGTTACACTTGTGGACAGTTTTTTTAATTTTTATTTTTGTTTTTTGCACGTATGTTTTTCTAGACATGTTGAAGAACCTGCTGCTGGGCCTCTGTAGATTTAGGTTGTCTCACATGTTTCTGTCTCTTCATATAATCACAGACAGACTCTACAATGATGAGCTCAGGGCCCTGTAGGGGATATAACCATCTGTTGCAGGACTCTATGCTCTTTATGTCTTTGGTTGTATGTTTGGATTGTTGCAATGCTGCAGGCTGAATTTGGGACCAATCTGATGTCTCCCTACTGGTAACCTGAACGTGTGAAAAGGCCTAAAACTTGCACTGTACTGTATTTTTGTACACTTGGGATTGTATATGTGTCTCTGTGCAAAGACATATACGCAAAAATGTGTCAAAATGCTCTTGTATATGTGAATTTTATGAAAATATTTACATTCATTGGTTATTCTATCACAATTCTTTTCTAATGTTTTGAACATTTTGTTTTTTATTGAATCAATCACTAGCCATGTATGTATGTGTATATATATATATATATATATATATATATATATATATATATATATATATATATATATACATATATATATATATATATATATATATATATATATATATATATATATATATATATACATACATACATACATACATACATACATACATACATACACACATATACATACATACCTAATATATACATACACATATAGGTGTAGGTGTGTGTGTGTGTGTGTGTGTGTGTGTGTGTGTGTGTGTGTGTGTGTGTGTGTGTGTGTGTGTGTGTGTGTGTGTGTGTGTGTGTGTGTGTGTGTATATATATACACACACACAAATTACTTTGGAATTCAACATTGTATAATAAAATATAGTACAGTCCATAAATCAAACAAGCCAGCAGTACATTAAACAGTTCCAATGACCTGCAGCTGAAGGAGCTAACATACAAATAAACATCCATAATTCAACATTCTTGAGAATCATTTCTTTATAGTTGCCCCTGCAAAGTTTAAATGCAGGAACTGTGATGCTGATAGATCTAGTCTCTCCACCTCTGCAACTCTGTCACATTTTTAACAATGAGGCAAACCAGGTTTGAGGAGAAAGTGACATTCCTAACCCGATTATATCTTAATGATATACCTAAATGGGTCTAATTGTCGCGCATTTAGTGGATCTAAATCACTAAGATGCCTCCAGCACAAATAATACCCTTACCCCCTCTCACATACACATTAGGTGAGACTCCTCACTCCAGCACGCAGCCCTTAAAAATATCCACACGTTCGTGCAGCGGAAGTTTTTAAGCAACCTTATCTGAAGCTTTATCTGAGTTGGAGATGTGCTGCAGAAAGACGGGTCAAAGGGGACCGCAGAGACGAAGCATTAGGGATATGAAACACATGCCAGACCTGTCATGTTCAATTTACAGTTGACACAGTACGTTCGTATCCAGTGGAGCTGATGGTTTGGTGCAGTTTGTCAGGATATGACACATTTCTTTAGATTTTCTTTTTGCAATCATTGACAGCCAACTGGAGAAACGCTGCACTCAAGCAGCGCAGGGGCAGCGAAAATCAATCTTGATCAAAACATTTTCCCATGTCTTCTGTTTCCCCACTGTGCGTTTACTTTATTTCTCCAATTATTACAGCAAGAGCAGGGCCAGTGTTGACTTTCACTGCGTCCGAGAAAGATTTTACGGCCATTCATCAGCTCGCGAGGCGCACAAATAGTCTTTAAAACTATAAACACAATCGCTGGGTCGGAGACAGGGGGACCCATTTACCCCGTGGCTGCGCTAAACGCTGAAGATAAAACAAACGATAATACTGTCTGTCTCCTGTGACCGTCTCCACAGGCATTAATAGCAGGTTTAGTGCCAACGGTGAGAGGGGAAACGCACGGAGGTCATGCGTCATTACGCACAGATGTCTCCATTTCAGTGCTGTCAATTAAACACGTGCGCATTACTCTTCATAAATTATCTATTATTATTATTTATTGATTTACGCTACAAGTTAATACACCTGAATTTGATATTAAATAGATTAAATGTGTCGCATAAAGTTGCCTCAGTAGATAAAGGCACACCTTGAATAAAAAAATAACTCCCTTCAATGGCAAAATGAAATCTCAAGCGCAAAAAAAAAAAAAAAAAAAAAAAAATGGCACAGTTGTATTGCCTAAGAAAAAAAGTGTCACAGATGACACTTATTTAGGATAACCTGGCCCGCAGCGTGGGTGGGAGTGTGTGTGCTCAGATTTGTTGTCATCTGTTATCATGCCCTGATAAGGCAGACAGCGGCTCCAGAATCTCTTGGAGGCAGACAGCAGAGTGTGTCACTCCCGGTTTCAGGTTCCGTGTTCAGGGACCCAACCTGTTGTCTGCTGCCCCTCTTTCTTGACGCTTGTCTGCTCCGTTTCCCCTTTGGATGAGGGGCTGGCAGACACCCCAAACATAACGCACACAAGATCAGACTTTTCAACTCCATGTTAATTCCTCCTCTTTCTGACCTAAAAAAAACAAGTTTGGCTTCTTAGTGGCTGTTATATCATTTTGACGTGCACTATGTTAGATAAATTATTTCTCTTGGTACTTGAGGACGTGTATAAACATCCGAGCAAATGCCGGACTGGAACTGGAAAGGCGCCTGTTCTGCGCGTAATGACTGCAAAACTCTAAACTATGCAACAAGTCACTGAATTTTTAAGCTTTATCTAATAATCCCATTATTTCCAGGGCAATTTATTTTCGGAAGAGAATACCAGCGTAAAGGCTGGTTAAAGTTGAATATATTTGCAGAACATTGAGATAAACGAGTAGGCCCATGCGCAACATCAGGCCTAACATGTACCAGGCATATCTGCGCGTCATTAAATGGGAGTACCACTGGCTCAGCGTCCCTCTGGTTCCTCTCTCACCCCCTTTTCTTCCCTCCTCCCCCTGCGTCACCGACAGGAGAGAGAGGCCAAGAAAAAAGTTTGGAGACAGAGTTGACATTCAAAATGCACACTTCACTCAAGATCAGTCTGGTGTACCAAACTAATACTTAAATCCAGTAAATACTACCAGGAAGGGAAGAGGGTTTGTTGACATCTTTTTTGGTGCCTCCATATGACAGATTAATAGGTTTTTTTTTTTCTTACGTTCTTGGCAATGTTCCCCAGCCCCAGCACGTCCACTCCCTTCTCTGTAAAGGATATATTAAACTTGGAGCAGAGTCATGACGTTATGGTGTCTTCTCTGGACGTTTCTTCTCGCATGGACTGCTGCTCGACGTCCTCCTCCTCCTCCTCCTGCATGCTGGCCCGCCTCAAGCAGGAGCCTCTCCGGGACATGTCGACCACCGCCGCCTCGCTGTTTGGAGAGGACGTCCACAGCTCCAAAGCCGGCAGAAGCAATGCACTCAGTTTTGCTTCGACCTTTTACGGCAAATCCCTCATTGAAATGGATATAAACAAGGATGGGAAAACAGACGCGTTTGAGGGGAAACGAAGGAAAGGTGAGTTGATAACAAAGGGAGATTTAATTTTGAAGGCCTTTACAAAATCAGGCCTACAGGTTCATGCTTTTTGAGTTGCGCAAAAAAGCAGCAAAAAGCAGCTCCACCAAAGCTCTAATGTGGACAAAGGCCGTAACACTGGGATTTTTAAATTTAAGCAAACATTACATTTGCGTGTATAGGCCTGCTGATATTTCTGAAAGATTTTTGAAAAAAAGCTCTTCCAAAAAGTTCAAAAGTTGGCATTAAGTTATAAAATATTTCACGTGTATTATATGTGCGTAAATTGTGCCATTTTCCCCAAAGCGCACATTAAAAACATCACTGGAGGCCAAGGGAGCTGCACCACGTTTGGCATTTATAGGATCCTAGTATTAGTCATCATCTCTAAATATATATATATATATATATATATAGAGAGAGAGAGAGAGAGAGAAATATCTTCTTTGGTGTTAGGAAGTCCAATGTACTTTTAAAAAATACATTTCATTCTTTTTTGGTTTATTCAGAGGACTTCAGTGTTCCTGCCGAGGCTGTGGAGGACTTAAAACCCGACGATCCCGACCGACCCAAGCCCCGGAGACGCAGGAAGCCGCGCGTCCTCTTCTCCCAGGCGCAGGTGTACGAGCTGGAGCGCCGCTTCAAGCAGCAGAGGTACCTGTCCGCCCCAGAGAGAGACCACCTGGCCGGGGTGCTCAAACTGACCCCGACCCAGGTGAAGATCTGGTTCCAGAACAGGAGGTACAAGTGCAAGCGGCAGAGGCAGGACCAGAGCCTGGAGATGGTGTCTCTGCCGCCGCCCAGAAGGGTGTCGGTGCCGGTGCTGGTGCGGGACGGGAAGCCCTGTCTCACGGCAGACGCGGCCACCTACAACCCGTCCTACAGCATGGGCCACATCAACCACTTCACCTACAACAACTACCCGGCCTTCAGCAACTACACCAGCCCCGGATGCAACACGAACTACGCATGCAATTACCCCGCAGCCACAATGCAGACTATGCAGGGATCCTCCAGCAGCGGGAATTACGTGAACTTTGGGGTTGGAGACTTGAATAATGTCCAGAACACTTTCTCCTCCAGTAACGGGGTGTCTTCGTTACACGGCATTAGGACGTGGTAAAGAAGGGACGAAACAAAATCCAATTCTATACTATTAGAAATTCCCTTTAACGGGATTATTTTTTGACTGCATGCATTTTCAAAATTTTGCGGAGTTTGTGTAACTTCTTTTACATTGAATATTTTTGGTAATTAGTTTTTTTTTTTGTTTTCAGCACCAGTTTTTGTCTGAATAGACTCCTACATTTGTGTAATTTGAGAGAAAATAAAATAAAACCAAAAACAAGTTGCAACCACAGTTCTTTAAATGTTATTTTAAATTTTCAAATTGTCATTTGGCCTTTTTTTTAAAATCTAATTTTCTTACCTTTATTTGTTTGAAGAGAACTGTCAAACACTTTCATCTTTAAATTTTTTTTTCCACTGAATGACAATAAGAAAAAAATACAAGTTAAATCTATATATTTAGAATATTATTATTAAAGTTAATTCTAGACAGGCTATTGTTGTTTTTTGCTTTAATGTTTCCTACATGCAACTGACCTCACTGTGTCTGGTTTAGCTCTAGCCTAAATCTTTAAAATACATGAAATAATATTAAAAATAGGTCCACAGTCCAATTTGCAATAATGATCTATAATTATAACCAGACATATAATCCAGTCTCTGGTTCACGCACTAGTAGAAATGGTTATAGGGCGACATAAAGGTGCCTGACGATGTACAACCCTTGCATGGTTTGTGTCTGGATAAAGTGTTCAAGTGGTTATTAGGAAGCTTCCTTCAAAATGCTTAAACAAGGTTAAAAGGTTGTTAAAAGTTTATATTTTTTACAACCTACTGTCAGCCACATGTACTCTCTATACACGCGTTTAAAGCCCGCTGCTGCTGGAACAGAGACGGCTGTCAGCCATGACCTTGACCTCCCCTAAATGTTTTCAACCAGGTTCTGATAAAAAACACGCTAAAACGAACTCTTCTTTAAAAAGAAACAACAAAAAAATCTCATCTTACTTACATTTACTGAATTGTATGTACAAAATTTTACATACAGGTATAATCAGCAAAATTCTAAAATCCACTTTTCTCAGGACTTGGAAATATGGACAAATCTTGATAAAATCTGATCCAAGATATTTATTACAATAATGCATTTCTAAAGATTACTTTCCAAAAAGCTTTTCTGCCTGTTAAGTTATGACTTTGTAAATACAAAAAAATAAAAGGCAAAGTGTAAATGGACTCATGGTGAGCACTGACATTAACTGCTGTATGTAATAGTTAAACTACCTAGAACAAAGCTCTAATGTAAGTTTTGCTACATGAATATGCAGCAAAATATATTCCTATTAGTCATCTGGTTCCTGCTTACACCATACGCTCCTGAGAGTTCAGTCCACTTGTGCAGATAGACACTTGATTGACAGTATCTCGGCGCTAAATGCAAGAATAGTCCAATTTGCTCTACAGAGAGCCAGAGGCCTTGTCTAAGTGTGCAGTTATATGAACAGGCTAGAAACCAGCGCTGCCCAACTGCCACCACTTTACATGAGTAAGAGATGCTTAGACATCTCTCAGGTCACTCCACACATACGCTGTTGTCTGCTATCATATTTTAAACAATACACACTCACAAAAGCACATTTGAAACACCAAATCAGAAGCCTTTGTGTTTATTAATAATCAATACTGACAGCATTTACATATATTAAACAAAACGGCAATGCCAGGCAAAGAAAGGGTAGCAAGGTCATGTAGCTCCTCTGGCCACCCTCTCCTGCATGGTGTTGAAAAGGCAACGTCAGATAACAGCGCCACACAAACCTAAAAATATCCCCCCTAACCCTCCACCCGCACTGGAAAGGGAGAGGGAAACGGGTTGGAATAATCTGCTTTTCCGGGTCTTATCTGAAGAAAGGCAGGGATGCATGCTGTTCTATCTCTGCCAGTGTGAACCCTGCTTCTCCTTTTCTGAGCTTTTCTGCTCTGCTGCAGCCTCAGAGCCAAGCTTAGACATGAGCAGAGATGGAGTAGGACTCATACTTAATAAAGGGTTCTTTTTTTTTTTTTCACTTTGCATGCTGACTGAATAAAACATGAGGACAACTGTAAGTGCACATACACAGTGCGAGTGCCGTCCTGCCAGTGAAACACAAACTGAGTGAGTGCAGTTAGGCCTGAATCGTAAAGCTAGAAAGCATTACAACATCCTATTATTCAAAAATAACACTATAAATTACACCTTACAGTAATTATACAGTACGCTGCCATAAATGGCATTTTCACAAAACGTTTGCACAGTGATTGTTTGTTATTGGATGATGAAAAAAGAAAAAATTGTGGAAAATATGCCTGTAACACAGACGTGTTCAGTCATGTGATTGTTCCCAAAGAGGCACGTCCCTCCTATGGATTCACTTCATTCTCCTATTGAGCAACAACTATTAATAGCATTGTTTACTAATATCATCTAATGACAGATATGCCAATAAAAGTGTTTTTTCTGTGATCATCAGATTATCCTAAAATTATGCTAACAGATTTTTCTGTTATTAAAAAAAACAAACTGCAAAATAGCTCAGTGTGTCATTCGTAAACACAGGGTTTACTGTTCACCTGCACTGAAGTAAAGGACTTCTGACACTGTTTGCACCCTCTTTTCCAGAAGAATGATTTTTTTTTTCTTCAGTGTGACAAATTAAAATGTTATAAATAAGTGAAATGCTGCATGTAGCTATAGCTGTGCAAGTTTACCTTCCTCTTTGCGGACAATATGTCACTCTCAGCAGCATCAACGTTCAGTCAAGTGAGCAGTCCAAATTCCACTGAGCAGACACTCGAGTGTAATATGAGACGCAGCGTTCAGAGTTGTTTAAATCGTTTGCATTGTCTATGGAAAGTACTGTATGTTTTAATGGGAGAGTTCCTCAAAGGTACCTGGTTTACAGGAAGGGGAACAGTCTCTTCTTAAGGATGTAGAGCACTGTGGCGAGGAAGAGAGCCAACGCCAGGAAGATGAGCAGTTTATCAGTCAGCTCCCTCCGGTTGTACTTGGTGATGAGTTTTCTCCCGAGCTGAATGGTCCCCGTCATGGTCTTAAACTCCTCGTTTGTCTCCTGGATTGTTCTCGACGAGGTTGCTTCAGAAACAGGAGAAAACAGTTTTAAACATAAAGCCCTTTATTGGAAGGAGTTCGGGGTTAAACACACACAGACGCATCACTGACATAAAACAGTTTAACCTTAAATAATTTTTTCTCAAAAAAGAAGCACAGAAGCAGCTGCGATTTAATGCTTTTTAAATGTCAAACATGTTCAACAAAGCTTACTAAATATATATAGTCACATAGCTAAAGTATTTAGCTTAAAGGAATTTACTAGGGCTGCATCTATCAGTTATTTTAGTAATCGAGTATTCTATCGATTATTCTGGTGATTAATGGAGTAATTGGGTTCCTAGCTTGACATGTGCATTACAGCATCAAAAGTAGAAGTGAGTGCATTGTGCAAAAGAAATAACTGTCCAGCCAGAACACGGGCGGACATCTAGGGTGTATTGTACATATACAGTAACTAAAACCCCTCAAAACTATGTGAACCTACAAGTATTTAGTTTGTGATGCAGAAATCACATAAATATGTTTTTATGTTTGTTCCATTTAAACTGCTGCTACTGCAGCTCATAGAACACAAATAAGAAAACTGACTAGTTTATTAGTGTTTACTACAGAGAATATTCAATCAGTAGCATCAGTTTCACTTTGATTTGGTCACAAATTAAAGTGATTTCCTTCATTATGAGAGTGTCAGACTTACATGCACTTCAATACAAAATCGTGTTTAAATAAAGTTTGATAATTTTATTGTGCAGCTGCATTAATCGGTAAAATAAATATATTACACACGTTTAATAGTTTTCTACCAGCTTTCCTTTCTTCTTACAAAATTAAAATAATAATTACATAAATTCCAGTCACAGCGTTTTTTTTACCATCATAAATTTTTGTTCCTGATTGTTCTCCATTAAAACCACCTGTTGACTGAAGCAGCTGAACGTCATCGTTTCATTTTGTGCGGAAAATAAGTCAAATGATGCATTAAATTCGCCTGTTCGTGTGACGAGTTTGAAGCAGAAAGTCTGAGTTCACAAAGAAAGTTGAAAATCACCTTCATACCTGTCAACTCTCACTGAGGTTTTGGTTTTTGTGGAGCAGACTTAAACAAAGAAAGCCTGACTAGTAAACTGCTTTCATAGTTCAGTTCTCTGATCTGCTAAATGCAATAAACACTAGAAAATCTGCGCCAGTTAAAATGAAGTATCACGTCAAATTTAAACCCCCAGGATAATTTATTTATTATAAGTCCGGGTCTATATAGGATGAAGTCTGGGTTCGGACTCAGACCGCGGTCCACCAGTTAGTGAGCTGTGGTCTAGTATGTAGTGGATTAAATGAAGTCTCTATTCAGAGAATTTTGCCTCGAGGAATTATAATAATCTAATTATTCAAACAACTCAAGGAATCGTTTCAGCCCTAGAATTTACTCTGCTAGGTGTTTCCTTCACTTACCTAGTGACGTTATGCTCTCCTCGCTCTGCTGAACTTGCTGTGCCATCATCCGGCTGATGTTCATAAGATTTTCTGTAATGTCACTGGTTGTCTGGGCCAGGCCCTCTTTGGTCATCTTCCTGATACAAAAAAAATGTTCAATATTACTCTATAAATGTCCTTGTGCAAAAGTAATTTATTGAATAAAATATAATAACTAGAAAGATACAGTTTTCTTCAAAATCAACTTAATGACTATAAATACTTTTTAATGCCCTGCAGAAACCCTGAATTTTTCTGCACTGACTGAGAGTCATTTTAAAGATCCTTTGAGAGATAATGCTGATGCCTGGCTGTCTCTAAAATTAGGATCCACTGGCAGCTCACCTCTGCCTCACAGCGATATCGGATCCACTAAGAAGGGCTTGCTTTTCCATGTTGTCGATGGACAGTTTGCTGGCCAGGTTGGCTTTCCTCCAGGCTGTCTGGTTACTGCAAAACATATAAAAATGTGCATATATATACATACAAATACATTTTCACCAAGCAGGTTTTAAGCACATTTAAATATAAATTTCTCATGCATTTTTGTACAGGTTCAGGCAGCAATGTTAACACAGAAACACCCAACAATATTTATGAAAGTCAAGGTAGGGGAAATCATTTTCTTCAAAAACGCTTCACCTCGACATCTGTTTTCTGTGTCCCTCAACCAAACTGAGCAAAGCTTGCTTGTCGGACTCTCTGTCCTGCTCCAAAGCCATCTGCTCAAAGTCCTGTCCGGGAAGCAAAACCACACACTATATGTTACATGAGTGATCACAAGAAGAAAAAAAGTGCTTCATATTTGGTGACATCCCAAAACACCTGAATCCTTTGTCTGAGGTTGTGGAAACTCTTTTTCACATCAGCATTCATTTCTGTCAACTTGCTCTGAGGTCCTGTGCACTCAGTAATGTCCTGGTGAGAGAGTGAAAGAAGGACGGTTTTAGGTAGACATCAATCACAATTCAGATCTCTAAACTGTTCAAACAAAATACTAATGAAGCTAAAAGAAAGAGCAGCACAGTCTAATTATAAAGCAAAAAAAGAGCTGTGGGGTTGCAAATCTGAATAACTTTCTAAATTAACTATTTGTAAACTATGTATGCAATCAAGTCAAGTCACAATTATTTATATGGCATATTTAAAACAACATCCATGGGAAAAATAAGACTGGTGCAACAAATTAAAGTTTAAATATTGAAATTAAACTCGACAGAGTGGTGTTAATTTATCCTAGTAATTATAACAGTAAAGATTTAAACATTACAAAATAATGATACAAAACACGTTTGCCTTACCATACTATATATATAGATGTTTCAGCTATGACCGTACGGTATGAATAATTAGGGATAATATTCTAATTTAAAACTTTCATGACACTGCAAAGATCTACATGAAAACCCATTAATTTCAACGATTTCCTGGATCGCTCTGAGCAATATTTGTTTGATTTATGATTAACCTACACAATGTAAGAAAAAAATGAACGTAAAATGCCTGTAGATACTGTTTTGTCAATTAAAAACCACAAACATTCAATTTACAGTGAGGCAAAGCAGCAAATTGTCGCAACTGAGGAACAACAAAAGCCTGCTTAGTCAGGCTTTTCAATATTTTTCGGTTCTGAAATCAAACCGACATTTACTTGGGCTGCAATATTACAAATACGCCTAAAACATACAGTTTAATTAAACAATAACAAGTAGAACTCAGACTTGCTAAACAGTGACGTCATTTACTGTCGCACTGGACTATCGTTAATCAACGTTAAGCTAATGTTCCTGCTCTGACTCATTTTCAGTAGACTTTTGGCATTTCCAACACAAAAAAATTTACTTTAATTTGTCCTTTAAACTGTTGTCTGTCTACTTTGACTAACAGAGACGAGTTAAAGCACTTTTATTCCACCAGTGGAGGCTGCTTCTAGAAACACTCGACGTAGCTCACATGCTAACAGTCAAAAAACACGATTTCTTCACATGACAAGCTCAAACAGCTGCGCGTCCTAACGAAGCACAATAAAGTCTTACCAAATAAATACTCGCACCTGGATGAGAGCCTTGATTTCCAGGTCATATTTGAGTATTTCTTGTTCGCATATTCGGACGTGCACATCAGACGACGCCATATTGCCAACGTAGCCGGCTGAAACTACGGAAAGCAGGAAGCGTTTTTTTTTAACATCGACTGTCGCTTGAACTACACCTCATATATTTTATAAAACTGAAGTTTAGAAAATAAATAGTACATTAACTGAAAAGAAATTTATACAGTCCATTAAAAAAATGGGAAAAAATGCACTGATATAAAGCAAATACTAAATTACTACTTAAGTCATGTTTTGTGGATAAATACATCCAAAAAATAAAAGCATATACTGTTTATATGTCAACAATTTAAAAAAAAAACATCTACGGTAATGTTACTTGCTAGCAGGATTATAGTATTACACCTTCATCAAACTTCACCACAAGTTCAAAGTTTTAAGTGAAAACAATACAAACGTTATGGACCAGTGGAGTTCATTATTAATTTATTTATCAATTAAATGGATAACATCCATCTCTAACATAAACAGACAACAAGATGCTGTCAAACACACCTCACAACAACCATTTAATTAAACATCATCCATATTCACAACAGCATTAAACACAATGTACACAATATATAAACTGGAAAACAAGTGAAGGCTGATTTAATTTAAAGTAAAGCACATCCAGTGACATCTCTTAGTCCTTTGGGAATCATTTTGTACAAGGCACCAGTGTGGCCAATGCTCAGTGATCTGGCAGGGATCTGAGTTTTAAGGCGATTCATGAAGAATGATCTCTGCAGTAGCATCCATTGGTTTGCAGGAGTGTCAGGTCCTCTGCTGCAGAGAGAAACCAAAATAAATGCTGGTTTTTAGAAACAAAGCCAAGCAATAAAGTTAATTAGTTAGAGGCTACATATGGGTACAAGGTGATAGAACAGAATTATATCAAATATAGGAGGTTTACCTGCACAGCCAGGAATCCTGAAGGGGGCAAATTAAGGCCAGTGATACCTCAGGAACCAGATGGTTTCAACGGACAGTGCAGGCCCAAATAGTGGGTTCAGCTGAGCAAGAATTGCTATCAACCAGCTGACAGACAGAAAACATATTAAAATCAAGCATATAAATACAAAAAAATACACTTCAAAACACATCCTTCACAGTTCAGTGCTGTAGCCCATTTCCTATTATCTAATAAACAGAACTCTGATTGAAACCAATGTGTCCCATAGGACCACATCTAGATGTGATGTTTATTCTCAGGAGACGTTTGTGAAATAACATGACTTGGCTGGAACACTACTTTGTCTCTGCTGCCCTCTTTTGCCCACTGGCATGTAACAAAACACTGTCTGTACGCTTGCACCAAATAGAGACCGTAAATAATTGATCACAGAAATAATTAGATGCATGCACACAAATTAGTATGGAACAAACAGGATGGGGAACACACGAACACAAACCACATCAATCAAGCACAAGTCTCATCAATACAAATGGAATCTCTGTGAGTTTTAACCAACTACTCATTTCTGCTGCTGTTGATATCCTGCAGCTCCAGGGTTTCTGCAGAAATCAGCCATTCAAATTTAATGCTTTTTAATACCATTTTAATGCTATACTGTTAAAATTTTAATGCCACAACCGTAAACTCAACAAATTACATGGGTTTGTTTTTTTGTAGAAGATGATTTTTATATGAAAACTGTCCACTCATTTCATTATTTCTGAATCCAGAAACCACCCCTGACCACCAAAGGGCTGCAGTCATTTTCTGAAATCCACCTTTTTGAGCCATTTTTGCTGGAAATTGCATTTCCCCATTTCCCAGCTCTCCTCCACCTGGTCCAGTCTGCCGGCCACTTTAAAAACATGCAGTTTTTGGCAATTGTACCGGACCGGCCGGAACAATTATCACAATGCTTCGGCATATTTATGCAGATGCACATACCTGACGAATCGCAGTCCATAATTACATATTATTATTGTCAAATATTTTTCTTGAATACTGCAGAAAGAATTTTTAATGCCACTGAGAATCAAATTTAATGATTTTAATGCCATTTAAGGCCTTAATTTTCGCAAAATCAACTTAATGAGTATTAATGCTTTTTAATGCCCTGCAGAAACCGTGAGCTCAATGTTACTCCATTGTTTTGTATTATCCACTGTTTTAAAACTTAAATGCTCCAACGAATGTTTATATATATATATATATATATATATATATATATATATATATATATATATATATATATATATATATATAAAACTGTACCTTTTATTATTTAAATACTGTTATCCAAGTTTCTTATTTGTTATTTTCTTAACTAGCTACATTATCAATGAGGCTTCATAATTTCAATATACTCAGACTTGTGTATGTGCATATGTGTGTAATATACTTCTTTTATTATGAGAAATTGGTGTATATCCAGGATGATAATACTCACAAGAGGTAGCAGCAGACTGCAGTTAAAACCAGCATTGTGATGATCACTCTGTGGGAAAAGGAGAACATATTATAAATGGTTTACATCTACTGACTGTATTCATGGCTTTAACCCTCGTGTCGTCCTGCGGGTCAAAATTGACCCGTTTTAAAGTTTGCAAATGTGAAAAAAAAAAAAAAAAATTCACAGTGAAACTTCTGATGTCCACATTTTCAAAATTTTTGGAAAATCTTTGAACATTTTTTGGTGGAAAAAAGAAATGTTAAAAATGTTTCTTAAGAACATTCACAAAAAATCAACCAAAATCATGAAAATTCTGTGGATTTTGGTTGATTTTTTTGTGAATGTTCTTAAAGAAAATATTTGAAGTTTTGCTGATATATATGTAATTACTTTAGATATTTTTAGGATTTTTTGGAAGATTTTTATTCATTTTTTGATAATATTTACAAGAATTTTCTTGCCAAATTTTGGGGATTTTTTTTAAAAATAAAACTTTTAAGGGAAACTTTTAAGGAATTACTGGAATTTTCTTCCTGAAATTTGGAGAATTTTTTTGCAGATTTTTTGGATTTTTTTCAAACAAGAAAACAATATTTTTTGGTTCCCATAAATGAAGACAACACAAGGGTTAAAGCACATCTCCATTTATGCAGCTTGATCTCGTGATGCCAGTGACAAACAGGCAAATAAAGGAAGTTGCGTTCACTTTAGAACATTTTCCAGTACAACCACGAGTACATTTAGTCTAGTAAGTTAATGCAAACACAAAATTACCGTAGACGGAAGTTACAAAAAACAATTTGAAGCTTCTTTACTCTGGAAAAAATAAAATCGAGCTGTCATATTAGCTTAAGTTAGCTAGCTAACTAACTTTTACTAACTAGCAAGTAACGTTAGCTCACGAAGTTTAAACTTCTGTAACTGTCTCAAACATGTTTAAAAGTCGTGTAAAGTCGACTTAATAAAGACACTATACATCTGATTGTGAATAAAGAGAGCAAAGAGGTGGTATTAGAATAAAAACGTAGCATGAAGTTAGCTCAGCTGAATGCTAAAGCGAAGCTAACAAACTCACCCTCTGTTCGGTCCTTTGGGGATAAACCAGGGAACAACTCCGCCAACGATCCCCCAAAACAGGGTCATCACAGAGACGGCGATCGCAAATCCCATCTCCGCCATGGTGGAAGTTTCGCAGAATAACTCAAAGTATAAACTGACAATTTGAGACAAGTTTGTTCCGTTCAGCTACAATTCTCGATCCAAACCCAGAGAAGGAAGGCAGCAGGGATCACATGACTCCACAGAGAGGGAGGGGGAGGACTGCTGTGGCTCAGGGGTGTATTACACATGAACACTGAGGAGGGGAAACGGAACATTTTGGAACAGTAATCGATTTATTTCATGTATTCCGGTGAAATTGTAAGATGAAAATGAGCTAAACTTTATAATAATAATAATAATAATAATAATAATAATAATAATAATAATAATAATAATAATAATAATAATAATAATAATAATAATAATAATAATAATAATAATAATAATTTAATAGTGGACTGGTTCCTGCTGAACTGCCTCCAGATCAATGCAGTGAAAACCAAGGAGCTGGTGGTGGACTTTGGCAGGAAAAAACATTGCTCCTACAGCAGTGAACATCCAGGGAACGGACATTGAGATTGTGGACTCTTACAGGTACCTGGGTGCTTAAACAAGAAACTGGACTGGACTGCTAACACCATTGCACTTTACAAGAAAGGTCAGAACAGACTCCACCTGCTCAGAAAACTGAGGTCCTTCAGGGTGCAGGGAGCACTTGTGAGGACCTTCTATGATTCTGTGGTAGCATCAGCTATCATGTATGGAGTGGTCTGCTGGAGCAGCAGCATCACGGCTGCAGACAGGAAGAGACTAAACAAACTGGTAAAGAAAGCCAGCTCTGTCCTGGGCTTCCCCCTTGATCCTGTGGAGGTGGTGGGAGACAGGAGGATGATGACAAAGCTGTTGTCTATCATGGAGGACACCTCCCACCCCTGCAGGAAACAGTATCATCACTGGGAGCTCCTTCAGTGACAGACTGCTTCACCCACGGTGTCTAAAGGAGAGATACTGAAGGTCCTTCCTTCCATTAGTTCAGTTCACCCACTAACTGTGCAATAAAAATGTGAATGATGATGCTGTGCAATTTCATAGAAATTTTGCTTTAGATATTGTATTTTTTCTTCTAGAAGAAGAAAATATTTATATCTATGCACTGTGTTCATTGTGTGCTGCTCTCTTTTTTATCCAATCTATTCTATTTGCTGCTGTTACACTGTAAATTTCCCTGCTGTGGGATCAATAAAGGTTTAATCTATCTATCTATCTATCTATCTATCTATCTATCTATCTATCTATCTATCTATCTATCTATCTATCTATCTATCTATCTATCTATCTATCTATCTATCTATCTATCTATCTATCTATCTATCTATCTATCTATTTATCTGGACTGTTAACAGAAAACGGCGGTAAAATATGTTGTTGCACTGATGGAGCTGTAAGATGTGAAAAAACAGTGTCAAAGAGATGTTGCACTGGAAAGGGATGCACGAATATGAGCCTTTCTGCATTAATTCAAAGTTAAAATTACTTTATTTAAAGCTAAACATAGAATCCTGGCACCAACAGTGAGATGGACAGTTTAGCAGATGTGTTGAGGCTTAAACCTGTTAGATCACTATGGTAACTCATGCTGCACATCCAACCTGCTCCGGAGAGAGTGATGATTAGACTTTCGGATTAATATCAGCTGTAATAAGTGTTTCCCTTTCATCAGTTCTTTTACTGATGATTGTCTATAAGCAATATGCACAGATTATTTTATGTCTGCAAACCTGTTGATGAGCATGCTACTAATACCACTGAAGGGAGCTGTGCACTTACAGCATCTTGCCATTCAAACCTGCATGTGTTCAGTTGGTGATGCAGAAAATGCATAAATGTGTTTTGATTCTTGGTCTTGATTTGCTGCTAAGTCTGTTGAACAGTGTTGGTACTGAAGCTATCTGAAAACAGATTTAAAGATGGATTAGTCTGTTGGTATTGATTACAGAGAATTTTCAATGAATAGCTTTATTTCACTTAGATTTGACTAAAAAAAACTCACGATATCCTTATTTTTGAACAGTGTGAGACCTAAGTTCACCTCTTCAGTACCAATTTTAACAGCTCTAATGTGCAGCTGTCGTGTTACAAATAAGTAGCTGTAGTAAAATAAATATCTTAACTTGCATGATGAGCACTGCTTTTCACAGTAATACAGTTTTAGATTCATCCTAACTCCATTACAACCATCTGTTGAATGAGGTAGGCAACACATCATTGGTCAGTCTTGTGTAGAAGAGTCACATGACTTGCAAAATACTCCTTTAAAGGTGAGCTGCACAAAATCTGAAGAGGAAATCAGAATCAGCTTTACTACCAAGTAGGTTTTCCCATATGAGAAATTTGATGTGGTGTTTTTGGTGCATAACTGTAAACACAGATAATTAGAAGGATGGAAGATATTAAGAAGGCAAGTGTTGCAAGTCAACACGAAGTCTTATAGGTATTCTGCATATCTTTAGAGTTAAGCCTGGTTTAATAAAGAAAGTTGTCACGATACCCATCTCTGACTCTGACTGGGACTTTTGGTTTTGCCAAACTTGTTTCCACAAAGAAAACCTGGCTATATAAAAAATGCTTCATGGTACAAAATAAAATTAAATAATAATTATAGGTATTCTGCATTGGGGTGGGTTTTCTTTTGGTATTTGTTCATGTAAGAGCCATGATTTGAATTCAGTAAATAATGAACTGTGCTAATGCTAATGAGGTTTTTAATGGTTAGTGTTAAGATGTGTTTATGGCAATGAATCGATAGGTCTAGTCAATATATGAATCTGTTCACCTGTGTGTAAAGAAGAGGGATAAATGAGACACTATTTGTGACAGCCATGAAAGCCACTTTCTCAATAATCACTGTGATTTCTTGGTATCATTTGTGCACATTAAAGCTAAGTTGTTTTTTTATTAATAAAAGTTACCTGCGATGTTTACTTTGGATCGTATTGAGTCTTTTTGTTAGCATTTGTTAACCTCTCAGTGTCTTTAGCTTGTCTCTCGAAGCTGCTACAGTGCTCCTGTGGGAAAACTTTTAATATTACCAGCAAACATATAGACATGATTTACTCCTCTGTCCTTCATAACATTTGAGGGAATAGCACATGAAGTGTACATGTGGCCCCTTTATCAATCAATTACTGAGTTGTTCTCTAAAATGTTAGCATTTCATTCTCAAAGATAAGTATGTTCTTTGGCCATTGACACTTTTGTTTTTGGTTTTCTGTGCTCTGGCATACGTCAACCTGGAGTCCATCAGTTCAATGCTAATATTACATGTTGATATCTTCTGTACATCGGGGCTGACAGATCAGTTTCTGACATCGTTACAACTTCTCAGGATCAAAAGGACAGTAGTCTGAACCATCAGTAACATTTGACCACCATCTAAAATTAATTTCTCTGTAAAGGGCAACTTTGAGCAATCACAAGAAAGCAAATTAAAATTTCACAACTTTCTCAAATGGTTTGCCTAAACCAGCAGTCTTTTAAAATGGATGCATGACAATGTTGTGTATGCTTGGAGTCATTTTTGTTTAACAGATGTGTAACACCTAGATTTCACTTCAGGTGACTAAATGACAAATTATCTTTGTGTTAGGCTACTTCATGTATGGTTGAATTAATACCTATATTTAAATCTCTGTAATGCACAAAAACACAATCTCTTCAAATCTAAAACATGACAAACAAAGTGAGGTCCATTTTATACAGTTTATTGATAGCAAAAGATCATTTTCACTCCTGCATCTTCTCAATGGTCTCCTCCTTGTATTTGCCCTTCTCCTTTCCATCGGCGCGAGACTTGGCCTTGCGCTCCAGGATCTTCTTGCGGTCCTTGTCCAGCTTTAGCCTGGTGATGACCACCTGCAGAAGAAAAAAATGGGATGGTAAACAAATCCTGAAATTTCTCACTGGCAGTGGTACCAATCATGCCAAGACACAATAATATCTGAAAACAAACTAAAACCTGGCAACTTCACATCAATTATAGTACTGCACTTTCACAACAAATGTTCTGCTTTAGTTACATATCTGGTCTTCAATACTAGATGGGTTTCTGTTTAAGTGCAAGTCACATGACTACACAAAAAGTATGGTTCATCAATTCAAAAATGACCCACTGCTATCAAAACGTCCAATACAGCCTTAAACTGTAAAAAAGAAAAAAATTCACAGGTGGAAGTAATAAATTTGGGTGCATCCTATTATAGGAGAGTCCATTCCAGGGCCTCAGGTGTCATGTGTGCTGCATGTCATACTGGACACAAAATAGATAGAAAATCCTAACTACTGCAATTTCGTGCACCTGTGCCTTTTCTGCTACGACTCATCCAAATGGTGAACACCAGCCTGTTCAGTCCAATGCTCCACTGCCAGTACCAAAAGTGGAATTTGCTTTGGCCAGTTTGCATGCTCTCAGAGCACTGCAAAATACTGCTTTGTGGACTTTTCGTCAATCTGTCACTACTGGCTTACACACAACTCACTGACATTCTACAACCCAGCACTACTTTCACAACATGAATACAGATAAGGCTGCAAAATGCAAAGGATGTATCTCAGGGAAAATATCGAAGACAAGAAGCTGTTATTAGAGTCGCAACAGTTAGCTGATTTATCACTTGAGAGAAAACTAATCAGGGGCTGTCTTGATAGTCATTTTCAAAATTAAAATGTTTAACATGCTCCAGTTCACGCTTGTCATCTGAGTAGATTTGTTGCTGCTTTTTTCACAATTATGTGATAGTAAATTCAATTTTTTTGGTATGTTGTCAAACAGTCTATTTGTTGACAGTGCTGTGGGTTTTTGGTACCTGGCATTTAGAGATACAACTATAAGATAAGAAAATAATCAGCAGTTTTGTTGTCATGTGACCATTTATGTGGCTCTACTTATGTGTTAATAGAAAAAAGCTGCAGCCACTTGATTAAAAAGAACTGCAGGGCTGGCAGGTTTGCTACAGAGACTTGAACATTAAAGACATTACACATATCTACAGGTGTTTTTCAGCTTTTTTCTTGGCTGATCAGACCTCTGCGTGGGTGTAAGTTGAGCAGAACTACACTGAAATGCAAGTGTGATCAGAGAATTTCTTCAGTAAGTGTGAGCTCCTCTGATCTAACAGGCACATCAACACTAACAGGAGAGCCAGGTAGCTGCCAAACAGCCTGTACAGGTTAACAGTTGTCACAGGCAGTCTAATGTGGTATTTTGAAATGAATATGTAGTAGTGAACTGCAGTACATTACACATTTATAAAATGTTGCTCATTTACATATGAAACCAGCAATTTCAAAAACACCTTACAAAACTAATAATTCTACCACAACGCATTCAATACTAAACTACAGTTGCTCCAATCAACAAACATATTTTGATAAAATTTACTTGCAGAATGGTGTATGTTCAGCATCTGACACAAGACTGTTTGCAAACTCATCCACTGAACATGCAAAGTTTCTCTAAGTTCACCTAAAATCGAAGTTTGAAGTGTGTATCTATGAGCATTATTTACAGCATCACAACTATTTCAGAATTGAGGCCAATCCTGGTCCAACAGGCAACCTGCACAAGAGTGATGTGGAAACTAAGTGCATTGCATATACACTGTAAGAAATATCCTGTAACCAGTGCAAAACCATATGCATACTTGCACTATTTGCATACTTATAGAGTTTGAATTTTTCAATGAGGTGGCAGAGATTTCAGCTTGCTGAATTTCTAACCAGGTAGATGGGGGAAAAAAGACTAATTATCCAAAGTGGTTTTATATAGCTTTAAAACTGTCTGGAGGCTTCTTTCAAAAACTACATTTTAATTATCACCTGATAGTCAATACTCAGCATTATAAAATTCTCATAAACAGTATTTCTGTCAAGGCCATTTGTGCTAGTGGGTTATATATCAGGATACATGAAGGGATTTTTCTAATAACCACATAGTCCATCTTCAACAAGACTTAGTTTCATTATTTTAATACAACTTTTCAGAGACACTGAAACTTCAATTGAACTTTGTTGGACCTTGGTTTTGCGCCGCCTCCTGTCCATAATGTCTATAAGTATTGTTTCTCTATGGACACTTGTATGTTCAGACAAGTATAATTCGAGTACAAACTGTATGAATATTCTGCAGTTACAAGACTTATGTGTAGCACACCACAACTGCTCCTTAACACAAATTTATCTTTCAAGTCTTGTTAAGTCTAACACTGCCGTAATATTTTGTATTCAATATCTATCAAGTTCATGTACTTCCTCCTGGATTTTTATTGCTTTCATAATCTTTCTGAGAATTTACGTTCACGCACACCGTAACAATTAGCAGTTAAGGCCACTTTAAACAAGGTGGTGATCAAGACGATGCCAACCCTGCTTGTGATCTAGCAGATGTAAAAAGTAAAAAACATGTACTCAACAACTGAAGGTAAAGATGAAAAAGATCTAAGGTATCAGAACACCTGAATACCCTAAAAAACCATCTCTTATGTGTACATGCAGCAAAAATTTTCAATACATTTCAATATAATGCTGTTCAAAACAAGCCAAATAATTACTCCCTTAAAGATTAACATTAAGTTGACTCAACACTTCCTATCAACTAAACTTACAATCCAACGCTGAAAAAAACCCCCACTATACTTTCTGGTCTGTAATACAACTTCTAAACCATTAAAAATGTACATTGAATAAACAGCTATAGTTCTGAACAGTGAATTTGCATTTTGCACTTAAGACAAAATTTGAGAGCTTGTGTGAAAATGTTCACGGAACTTTAAGAAGAAGCCAAGAAGCTGCGCCTGTCAACACTTGCATCTTTGAGGTGCAAGTGTTGACAGGCGCACACATACACACATTTTAACACTGGCATACATTCATTGACCCCCTATGTGTAACCCTGCTGCAGAACAAGTTGCTTTAACATAACTATTGCCTCGTTTTCAATAAAGCCGACACAACCACACAAACTGAAGATGCACTCCACTGTGTCTCACCTTGCTGGGGTGGATGCCGACATGGACTGTGGTTCCGTTGGCCTTCTCTCTCTGCACACGCTCGATGTAGATGACGTACTTCTTCCTGTAGACCTGGACTACTTTGCCAATCTGCTGGCCTTTGTAGTGTCCACGGACGACCTGAGTGACAGCGCAAACAGGTTAAAGAAATGCAACTCACACTTCACACATCAAAAATGACAAATCAGCAGCAATCCAAACTAGAATACCTGAACTTCGTCATCTTTGCGGATGGGCATGGACCTCACGTTGTACTTCTGGCGGAGCTCCTTGGACAGGGGGGAAGACATGATCTTCCTCCTGATGTGTGAGGGGGCATTGAAGTGCCTTTTGCGGTTCTTGCGGCGGGAGGATGTTACAAATGGATTCAGCTTCATGATGCTGTGAGAGAGTGCACACAGATTAATACTGTTGTCAATTCCATTCTCAGATATTACAATATTTACATAGTTAACAGATATCAGTTGCTAATTGCTGAAAATGTGAACCCTGCAAGGACCAGGAAAGAAAAATGAGGCAAACTGTAAAATAAAAGCTAACTACATAAGCTCAACACTACTAATATGAGCTTTCCTGCATATCATCTCCCTTACAACACAGATAATAACTTTGCATAACCACAACCAACGCTGAAAACTCTTGTTAAGCGTGTAGTTTTGATATACTGGTTAGTTAGCCCGGGTATGCTAGGTCTTCAACTGCTAAGCTAACGAAATGCGCTAATGAGCTAGCATAATACAGCATACTAAATGGATCGGCGTTATGTCTTCAACGCCTATTTGAAAGCACAGAGCGAGCAAAATACTAAAGACAAAACCTATTATCTGTAAATTAAGTCTTATATTAAACACAAACACCTGGAATCTGTCAGCGTCACTATCGGTAGCAGACATGCGGCTACTGCCGGACAGAAGGAGACCAAACACTGATAGTTTAGTCATCTATCACGAAAATGTGGTCAATATTGCCTGTTTTTTAATTGTATACATGTTTACGTGGTGTTTAGACTTGTACATGGACACACAGTGACATTCAACGAAGGATGGATGGTGATAACTTTGGTAAAATTATCTGCCAGGAATTCTTACCCTGCCGTTTGCTCCTCTATGGCCGGCGGAAAAGAGACTCTCAAAGTACTTCCGCTGGCATTAGTTCACACTCAAATCTCGCGAGATTTCCACGGGGAGCTGATTTAAAAACACAGATAAACCCTCAAACATGACACAGTTCAGCCGTGGGTGTGTTTAACTCTTTAGTGTGGAGTCGGAATGAGTCATTTCAACTGATGAGGTGATTTTCTAAACTTTATTTTCCTCATTTTGACAATTAACAAAACATTCTACATTCTTACCGCATGTTAAAGCTCATTAGTGGCATTTACGAGCAACCCCAAACATAATTTACTGCTTTTATTTTCTGCGACGTCATAAAGTTTTCTCGCCATATGAAATAATACCACAAGATGGCGCCAAACATAATTAATCGACAGCTTGGTCAGCAAACAAGTTTTATCTATGATTCATCAAGTTGTGGCCTCTGTTTGACTGTAGTTATAATATATGTAATATGCAGCTGCTGTGTGTAGCTGTTTTAACAGTATTGATAAAGAGTGCAGACTAGTAGGAGAAACACATTTATGTTTACAGTTTGCCATAAATTAGCTTATGGGAAGTCCAATAAGGTATATTTAGTAGCCTATCAAATTCATACGGGAACAACTTTAATCAGCTGTAGTTGCTCTTTCTATATAAATAAGCTGACAAATAAACACGAGGGGAGGTGTTTACACCGGCAGACCACACATACACATTGACCTCCCCTCGGTGAGCACACACCGACCCCCTGTCCTGCTCCAACTAGTCGCCTCCATCGGCTGCCGACAGGGAGGCGGAGGCGCGCTGACACCGTGCGCTGTTTCTGCTCCCCGGGCGGCGCGCAGTTGTATCGGAGCCTGCCTGCCTGTCTGCCTGCGAAAAGTGATGCTGTCATAGCCCCCTGCGCCGCGGACATACAGCCTCCTTCCCCTCCCGCACCTCCCCGGATCCTCTCTGGCCAGGCTGTCGCGGCAGCAGTGCGGATGTGGATCCCGCAACGCAACGCTCTTCAGCCGTCGGCAAGCACCGGAGAAGAAGATGAAATGTTTTTCCCGTTATCTCCCGTACCTCTTCCGCCCTCCGAGCACCATCCTGTCCTCCACTTGCCACACCGAAGGTAGGGTGGGACGCCGTGGGGTGTTTTTTCCACGGGGGCTGTGAGTTGCATGTACTTTGTGTGTGTGTGTGTGTGTGTGTGTGTGTGTGTGAGTGTGACATGTGCATGTTTATCTCTGACACATACTGTGTACATGTGTAGAAGTTAGATTGGCCAATTGCAGGGCTAGCCTAGATAGCCTATTGCAGATTTGCCACAGGGCATGAAGTTGTTGAAGCCATTCTTAAATCTAGATATGAGGCGGATGTGAAGCTTTCTGATGCAAATTACAGGAGGCATTTACGGGCAGTGTGTGTGCTTGTGTCCCCTGTAAAGAGTAGCACTTCTAGTCTCACTCATTTGCTCCCTTGAAAGCTGTCAACACACAGGCCTACAGCATGCCAAGAGGGAAAGTCAGTTTGTGGAGTTGCATGACAAGTACCCCCAATACCCCTCAGTCCTGGTTCCCTCATTTATTTTACCATAATGCTTCTCAGACCACATCCATCTTAATTCACTCAGTTGGAAGCATGAAATCTCATCTTGTTTTAAAAATAATACACCCAGTCCATACAGAGTTATTTCCCTGGAGTTGCACAGAGTTAAGACACTGAATTGACCCGCCATCTTAGCAATAGATGGCTTCATATGCTGCCTGGTCAATTCATCCTGCTGATTGTGCTGTCAGACGCAGCCCAAGAGGGTCTGAGTGTTTGTATAACCAGCCATTTACTAGGTCATAATGTGGAGACTGAGGCATTGCATTATTTAGCTTTGCATGGTTGCCCTCCTTCCTGTGTGCACGCTCTGCCCTCAGCCCTCTGGCACAGGAAGGAAGATAGTGTGGTACAGTGTACAGTGCAGTATCTGGTGGTCATAGCCAGGGCCCTGCACAGCCTGTGCACCTGACCTATATACTGTTTAGATTCAAAAAGACGGAGAAAGACATGCAAGCTGTTAAGGCATACTCAGTCTGTCACTCGCTCACTTATGCACTCTTCTGCTCCATTACATCCTTTACTTCCCCCCTTTCACAAACTTTTACTCCTTGTTTTCTCCCATCCACAGTCCTCATGAGCAATTTTTACATTGCTTACACTGTTGAAAGCCTCAATTAGTAGGATACATGTGAAATACAGCTTGGATACAGGTTACAAAAGATGCACAAAAAGAGGACTTAAAGCAAAAGTTGAAGGGTTTCCCATGTAAATGGCTGTAAAATGAATGCAAACTTTTTGTTTCTTAATATGGCTTAAAGAGTGCAAGTGATGTGGAATTAACAGAAACGGCAGCATCTAGTCATGGATTTACAGTTTTTATGTTTGTGAATCTAATATCCATTCAACAAAATATAAAAAACCAACAATACACGAAGAAGTTTTACACTCGGACAACGACAACAGTGTTGTCTCACAGTGGCTCAAGTACATCAACATCTAAATCAAAACATAACAGCTACATTTGAGCTCCTAGATGTCAAGAAGTGAAGCCAATGAACACAGTCTTTTCCCTCTGCCTAGGCACCCACTCCCACTCTCTGAACTCACTTTCTTACTCAAACCCTGAGAAATGGAAAAGGAGTGGTATAATAGAGGAAGTGATGGATCACAAAGCATGGAGCTGCAATGCTCCAGCCACAGTAATACGATACATGATCCTGTGCTGCTTTCTGTGTGGAGAAATATGAAACAGTCGTACACAGGAAGCAAGAGCGAGAGATGTCGAATCTCGTGTGCTGGAGGCCACCGATGACACAGCAGATGACCTTGGTAATGTGATGTGTAAAAAAAGACAAAGGCCATCTCTTTTGCCTGCTAACTGCTTTTTTAAAAAGTAGAAATGCTTATGCAGTGATCAGTGCATGCACATGTGTTTGCATTGCCTGTGTGTGCACTTTGTGTCATGACCTTGTTACAATGTTTTGCCCTTTCCATTAGACTGGCTTCTCTTGAGGAGGCTGGTCGGTGCATCACTCCAGTCCTCCTTCATGTCCGCTCCAGCTGAGCAGAGTTCACCCCAGGGAGGATGAGTGTGCAGTTACCATGTTAGTGGAAAATACATTATATAAGCCCCGTACTGGACCATAGTGTGTGTGTGTGTGTGTGTGTGTGTGTGTGTGTGTGTGTGTGTGTGTGTGTGTGTGTGTGTGTGTGTGTGTGTGTGTGTGTGTGTGTGTGTGTGTGTGTGTGTGTGTGTGTGTGTGTGTGTGTGTGTGTGTGTGTGTGTGTTCTCTTTGTTTATCTGGGCCATTGTGGAGAATAGTGTGCCAGCATCACTTGGATTCACCTGGGTTCAGTCTCTGAGGGATACACGGTCAGCTTTTGTCTGCCTCTGTTTTGCCCGCTGTGTAATTTTGCATGAACCTCTATCTATTTTTTGTCCTCCTGGTGTTCCCTTTTCTCCCCCCATTTCACATCGGTGTGTCAGTTCCAGTGTGATAGATTAAGTCTTAAAGTTTTCTGATGGGTGCGTGTATGTGCATCACGCTGCTGTTGTTTTGTGTTTGAGTCAGGAAAAAACGGGGGGGGGGGGGGGGCACTGGGGCACTGTGATATATTATTTGTTTGAGAGTGACATAAAAAAAGCAGAATAGAGTAGTGAATTTTTGAGATTACATCTGTGACAAGTCTTTGTGATTAATGACTATAGTTGACACATGTCTTGTGCCGTGTGTGCAATAGTGTATGTGTATTTTTGCATTTTTGCATCAGTTGTTTTATTTATAAGAGCTTCTTGTGGCGGTGCCTAGGGGGGCTTCTGTTGGCATTTTGACAAAACGTGACAGTGAGTTGGAGTTTTGTGTGTGAGGAACACAGCGTATGCTGGTATGCATTTCATTTGTTCTGTTATCATACATCCTGCTGTGTTGTGTTGTTATCCTGACAGATACCCAGTTCACAGCTCAGAACACACTCCTCGTAATCGTCCTGTCCTTGAATGCCGCTGGGGACAAACACCCTACATACACAACTCACATAATTCACACACTTGTACACGTGACTGTTCCGTTTCAGTTTGGTCAGCTCTTCAAAAACGAGACTGTCCTTAAAGGGGAAGGCTACTCCAGCAGTTACTCTTAGGACTCTCATAGAGTTGGCCGTTGACTTGCAAAAACTCTGGATCCTACTTTTTACAATGTGACTCTATAGTCACCTTTGAATTCCACACCTGAAGTTTGTAACAAATGCTTTCTGTAAATAAGTTTTCTTGTCTCCAAATATCACTGTGACATCACTAGGATTATTTACATAGACTTCAGAAATCCTATTCAGGGACACAGAAGACAATGTACAGTGTAATATACTTACTGTATGTAGGGGTTTTCACAGGCTGAGAAGTATACTCATCACGACGAGTGGGTTGCTCCTTTAAAGCGGAATACACATGCACAATCTCTTGTTACAGCAAATATCTGCTCTAGAACGAGACATTTTCATGCGTACTTACCTGCAGGCGCTCTCCTGCAGCTGGACTTGTGATGTAGTTGTATGTAAAGAGAATTTCCCTTCCTGAAAAAGAAAAGAATTACAATCTAAGAAGTTTGTGTGTGTTTTTGGAAAAGGATGATTAAAGCAGTCATATTTAAAATATTTGTCAGTGATATTGTTTTGTAATTTCTCTATGATCTATTTGTATTTGCAGAAGAGGAACAGAGTCATGACTAGGCAGGCAGTTAAAGAAAGTATAGTGGTTGTTCTTGTAGCTCTCATGCGAATGAAGCTGTGTCATTTTTGTAATGTCTTAACATTTAAAGCTACACTAATCAAATGAACTGTTTTAACAAGGGAAAAAAATGTAGTGTTCTGCAGTTGCCTTTAGTGTCTCTGTTTGTTGTTTTGGTTCTAAGACCAGTAACGTTATTGTTTTGGTTAACTCGTATCAACAGTGTTTGTTTCCAATGAAAAATCTCACTGAAAACCTCTTTGTTATGCAAATTCTGCTCCATATTAGCTGTTTGTAGACAACTGTATTCTAATCATTTTGTCAACTCAGCTTGTTTTAATACATTTTTAAAGGAATTGGCAGATATCAGTGTTTTTTCGGATTTTAATAGAGTGATGCATGGTGTCTTAGTGACATTCATGAACAGATTACGTTTAAATATGACTGACCAACTCTAGAGCCAGACTTAGGTTATAAGCCAATATCGGCTTATCACAAATAAATAGGTAATGGTGTCTATGTTGCCTTCTATGTGGTGATAAAATGTTGTTTTTAAAGAATATAATGCAGAAAAAGAAATTTGGGGTAGTGTAGAAATGGTGTCATCACATAGTCCAGCAGAGCGGCTCTGAATTCATTGTTCACAATACTTCCTGCAGCACATGCAGCAGAGCCCACATCACAGCTGAGCACATGGTGGTGCAGATTCAAGCAGTGTGGAAAACATTCACATTAATAAACAATGACTCCTTTTTATTCAGTTTACAATGTAAATTGATCATGTATTGACATCAGAGTGTTTTTTATTCCCTAACAATCGACATCAGCCACTAAAATCCAGCATCTGTTTTCATCCCATATTACCATTGAATAGTGTTTTATCCTCACTGTTATCAACTTGTACCAGAAACAAATTTTGACTCTCTCAATTTGTATCTTAGTGCTTCTTATGTCCTTGTGGTAAAGCTTCTTACTGTTAACTGTACAGTATGTACACTGCATCACATTTGCAATAGTTTGTATACCCTACTGAAGCTAACAGAGTTAGCAGTGACATGTGATGCATTGGGAAGAGGCCATTCCTAACTGTAAAAACAAAGGAGCTGTACAAACAAAGAGAGAGAAAAGCAAAACAAGTGTCACATGTAGTATTGTAGGTGATATGTTAAGTATAAGTTATGAAATGTGGATGAAATGTTCATTCCTTCCTATTAGTTTCTCCTCCTCATTCAGAAATGATGCAAGTTCATAACTGAGAAAATGAGATTAAATGTTCATTGTTGTGAACTAAATACCTATGGGCTACACAACAGTTGTTTTCATACTAAATTAAGTGAGGGAAACAAATGGATGCCTGGAAGGAAGGAAGCCAGCATAAAAACAGATCACAGGCTTTGGAAAAAGTTGAGCAGCAACACACATTAAAGTGTAAGTTACATGTAGAAGGCTCAAAACACGTCCTTTTATTTCCATTGAGGTGGGTTTTGAGCAGCCAGTGGGAACTGAAATGAACATGACCTCCTCTTGCACAGTGAGACAAAAACACCATAACATATCAGTGTCTTTCTCACACAGCACTCAGCCGCAATCTCACTTTACCACAAACACTTCCTGCTAGGTTTCCACAGTGAGCGTATGTGAAAACAAGGAAAGAAGTGAGCAATTACAGTATCACCAAGGCTGCTTTCACTCTGACAGGCTCACAGGCGTATCATTACACCAAACACAGTGACGCAAGTCTCTTCATCTCCCATCTTCCTCACCGTTTCATAATATGTACAAGTAGAATAAGTGTTTCACCTCTGGCCCGTAGTGTTTTGAACCCCCCTCTGTTAACCAGCATCGACTGTGGCCCTGTAGGGAGCTGTAGAGCCAGACAAAGAGGCTCCTTATGAAGCTGGACTGCTGGGCCTTTGCTCTGGCTGACAGGCTGCAGCAGAGACACAGCTACTATTGGGATTGGGGTATATATAGAACATCAGGATGGGCTTCCTCTTTCTCTCAGCCTCCCTCTCCACCCATCTGTCTCTGGCTTTATAAAAGGTCCTCCTGATGGGTTGAGTGAGACAGGTTACTGCGAACAAATTCACAGTGCTGCAATAAAATCAATTCATTAAACCCTAGTGCATGGCAAGGTTCCCATATCTTGCAATATTTGTCCTCAATAATAATGATAATGTTAAATCTGTGTTTAGAGACAACTATGGCACTGAAATGTACAGCAGCTGACAGAATAATACTTCAGTGGGATTTATTCTTAGTTATTGTGAACCAGCTTCTAGAAGAACTGTTATTTCGATGATGTCCTTGTGTAATTAAAAATTGTTTTCAGTGTGGAACTCTTTTAATTATGATGCACAAACAATATGATTAAAATTAGACTTACCAAGGCTAAAGTATTACCAGTGTTTGGAATTAACAGATGACACAGATGGATGACAGACTTTTTTTTGTTATGTGAAGTAAGACTAGGAGAACAGACTAGCTTGGATGTAGCTTTAATGGGATTGTGCAGCAGAAGAGGAGAGGATATACAACTGATTAGAAGAACAAATGGTAGAGACGATAATAAAAACAATGCAACTGCACATGTTTGAGACAATGCAATAGACAAAGGCAGATGCACTGAATGTGTGTAAACAGGTAATTGTACCTCAGTGGGTATTTATGCAGTTACAAAGGTGCATAGAGATCGTGGAGTGTCTCAATTCATTTGAAAAAAATATAAATTCCGATTTGTTAAAACAAAATCCACAATCGAAATCTATCTAAGTTGATGTGGGACTGATTTGTAATACATCAATACAATTACCTATGTAGGACAGACCAGCTACCTATGCCTTCTATCAGCAAGAGTGAACACAACATGCTGAGACAGAGAATGTTTAAAAATGATTTAGTAAGAAAATAGAGTGTTAGTGGTGTAAATGCAAACAGAACCAACCTACTGAAATCAAACGGAGCTGAATGATAACCACAATGCTCGCTTTTAACAATATCCACTTTTACATAATTAATAGTCTTAAAGCAGATATAATCAATATTCCTACATTAGTGGATCATGACTTGAATGTGAAAGGGGTTGTTTGTAGTGATAAAACCACAGAGAGTTATAACCGGACTCCGCTTTAAGGAGCTTTATAGCATTTCTCAGCTCTTTGTTAACATTTTCCAGCCTGCAACAGTCTGTTTTGGTTCAGTCTTACCATTTCTTTTTTTCCCCAAGTCACATCAGGCTGCTGCTTTCAGTGAAAATGCTTTAAGGAATGATATTACACGCTCTGCAGCAAATGGCAGATAAAGTTGGCGACTAGCTGGTAAATGTAGTGGAGCATTTATAGCGTCAAAAGAATCAAATATTTCTTTTAGGAATAAGTCCAAACGTGAGCTAAAATACTCAGAATATTCTCAAATCTTCAATGTTTCACAGTTTTCACTGCCTTCAAGCAGCCAAAAACTATGTTTATGCAGGTTTAAATAACACAGCAGTTTAAAGTCAATTGAAACTGAGACATCTGGTGCATGGCAGGTGGCGTCGTTCAACGGGTGTTAGGCCCAGTTGAAAAGGTCTGCATGAATACATCAGACAATAAAGGTTTGAAATCACTGCTTTAGAGCATATGTTCATATTCCACTGCCCAAGGTTTGTGCGCATAATAATAATTACATACATTCTATACTGAAAGAAAGCGCTCCAGGAAAACAACAGAGAGAGATAACAAAGTCATGTCCTCTCAGGATAGTGGGTCAGTAGTTTTAAGGTCTGAGGCACAACTTGGTGTTTATATCGTCTGCCTATAGAAACCCAATACCAAACCCACAAGAGCATTGGCTGTGATCCAATTAGAGCTCAGTTTTGGTGCCCTTTTATAGTTTCCCTGCATAGTTTTTCAATATCATTCTGAAAATAGCCATCCTTTGGTGCAAAGTCATTACAGTATTGTGTGTACAAAATAACAATCGATATGAAGCAGACATTAAACCAAAACATAGTCTAGAGAAGAGGTGGCTGTAGACAGAAAACTATTCATGAGGTGTTAGTGGTGTTTTCTACGTATCAGAACCATGGACAGAGTACAGTATTGTGTCTGAGAGAGGGATACTACATCACTCCTCATGCTATACTGTAGTGAAGGCTTTTACTGTTCTGTCTGAATGGTGTTCTACACATAAGTCATGGCACTGGATAAATAATGCAGCCTAATGCCACTGTATGAGGCAGCAGACAGCAGCAGTACATGAAGTACCAGTCTATCTCCCCCCTAATGTCTCTTTTCACTTGCTTTGCCACCCCACAGCCCTGCACACACACCAAGTACAAAACTCTCAGTATGGATGGGTGCCACATGATGTCACATGATGAGTCATAAATCAGCAAACCAGCTCCCTGCCTGCCTGAATCTTTTTACATTTTAATGTATGTCTGGTTAACTTCTGGTATTGACAATCTGAGAGAAGCAGCATGTATTTGCTTCAAATTTATACTGATTCACACAGCTAAACACACCTTATTTATAGCTGTTGTTATGCAGAAAAGGAAGCTTGGGTTCCCCTGTGTGAACCTTATTAGTCATCAGTGAGGTCCATTTAAGCCTGTAAACTTGTAAGATTCAGGTACTAGTCCCTACCAAAGAGCTTACCTCCAAGTGACCTTCAGCATCAGCAGAATTTCTAATACATTTGTGTGACTCGGTAGTCATGAACTGTTAAGATTGTGCTTAAATTCAAATGTTAGGTTTTATTTTGACACGCACCATGTCCAGTTAGGTGGCATTTGCCCTGTCTGCCATGTCCAGGTCAGTTCCAGTCACATTAAGTTGTCGTTTATGAGATAGAAATAGGCTAAAGTTCTCTTTTCTCCAAATACCTGCAACTTCAGTGTTAAACTAATGCAATGCACATAATAAACATTGCGAATTCTAAATAATAGCATGTTTGTATTATCATCATGAAAATGCAGCATGATGATGTAGCATTTAGCTCAAAGCACCACATGCAAACTAGCATGACATTGTTTTATAGGTTTGACATATTTTAAAAAAAGTTTTGTCTTTTTAGTATACTGCCATTATGCAGTGTTGACATCATCTGCCTTTTTAAAGAACTACTGAAAACATAAACTTACAACTTCATTTAGTGGAGATCTTTAGTGCAAGACACAACTTAATCCATGTTTGGAAAATTAGCTGTATATGGAGAAAGGATTTATTTTAGTAGTTTACTTTTTCAGCTTTATATGAGTCAATTATTGCATCCTGCTCCTGTTCAGCTCATCTTTCAAGGAAACTAGATATTTTATACAAGAACTGAATACATAGAATCATTAGCAAGCTATTTATGTAAAATATTTTGAATTCAGACTCATCCTTCCAGCATAATTTAGCAAATTTGTTAATTTAGGACTTTGCTGAGGTTATTCAGTACAATTCTTGCTCTGGATATGAAAACACAAAGCATAAATATGTGGCCCGCAAATATTCAGTATTAGCTGTGAAGGTATAAAATGATAAACTAAAGGATATTGTAATAACTGACTGCTGCACTTAACAAGACAAGCAATAGAATAAAGAAATACAGTGTTGTTACATTAATTCATCACTGTGTTGTGTCTGCTCTCTTCCTTCTGTGCTTTTCAGAAAGCTGTGAGTATTTTACCTTAGTTAAAATGAATTGTTGTGGTGAAGAGCCCTGTTGACATGCTTTGTCCCACTGAAACTTAGCCAGATTTTAAATCCCACCATGACACCAGTACCATACTCTGGGATTATGCAGACGTGACTGAATGACAGCGTGTGGGATCAGCTATCTCATTTGCTCGACATATTCACAAGCAGACGCGAGAGGCGGAGACTCCCAAACTGATTTCTGTCAGACGACAAGGATTCTGAGAGGAAAGACAAGGCGAGGACAAACAAAATAAGTCATATTTTAAATCTCAGCCTGATCAACAATGTAGGTATTTGTGTGTGAAGAGTCTATTTTAACTTCTACATGACCTTTTTGCATTTTGGCAATGTTGTCTGTTTTTAAGAAACTTCACAAAAATTATAGAAAAAAAATGATTTAATCTGAAACATTGTGGTTCTGAAAATGAAGAGAATATAGAATCATGTGAATTTAAATGCCAAATGTTGTGCAAAAGACATAAAATACTATGTGGTAGTTTCAGCAAATAAGGCACAGACACAGTTATGTATTTTATTTATCCTGTTATTAACTTTAATCAATTGTCCTTCTTTCGTAACTGTCATTAACTTTAAATAAATTGCCCTTCTTTCCTACCCCACAGCCACAATTTTACTTTAAAACATGTCAGTAGGTGGAGGTTTGTACCAATTCAGTTAGAATGAGCTTTGTCTACTTTGTTCTTAACCTCGGCTCACAGTGATTAGCTCACATTGATCTGACCAAATGGCTTTGTGACCCACCTAGCATAAAATGTGTTTGGAGGCCTGGTGCGTGACAAAGTACAATACTGAGCCTAATTAGGTTTCCCACCAGCAGCCAATTTTACGCTTGGAAATGACTTACAGTAAATATTTTTGAGGGCCAAGACCCAACATGGCTCAACCTGTCTATCCTGAGAGGCCTTTTTCTTTGGAATGACCTACACGTTGCTTCATACCAGACTTACTTGGAGTGGCAGTGCACTGAGCTGGTTTTGTTGTAGCTACTTTGGAAAAACAGCGCTCGGAAATAAAGCACCTCAGGAGAGCGGTAGCATTATAGTGATGTAGATGACTGCAGACAGTGGGGTGT
Source organism: Amphiprion ocellaris (assembly GCF_022539595.1). Classification (NCBI taxonomy): domain Eukaryota; kingdom Metazoa; phylum Chordata; class Actinopteri; family Pomacentridae; genus Amphiprion; species Amphiprion ocellaris. Next base: position 34,076,890 of record NC_072778.1, on the reverse strand, counting down.
ATTTCACTGAGCCCATCTGGTCTGTTTGAAAGTGTTGCTGAGTATAAGAGAGGCGGTCAGGCGGTAGAATAGAGTGGGTGATGGATGGGGTGATGGATGCATGGGGAGGGGAGAGAGATGAGAGTGCAGATTTTTTTGGGGGAAAAGGAGCTCTTTTCCGACAGAGTTGAATCTCAGGCTTGGCTGTGACACACTGCTCTGCCTGTTTTCATACCAAGGCTCTGGCTCCCAACCAGCTTCAACCATCCAGTTCCTCTAAACCCACCCGCTCACTTCCTTTCTCTTCCCTTCTCTCTGACGTTTTGGCTCACACCTCTCTTCCCCATCTTCATCTTTTTGACTCTCATTCACTGCCTCCTTCCTTTGGCTCTCTGTTATCGATTTTTCTTACCTTCACCCTCTCTTTCTCCACCCCAGTTGGGCTTTTCATCCTACAGCCTTCCGCTAGTACAGAGGGGTGTGGGATAGGACCAGGGCCTCCAGGTTTCCATAGTGATACTTTGTGTCCTGATGTCATTAGTATTGACGATGTGCAGCTAGGCCAAGCTGTCCTGGCAGAGGAGCTGTTTACCGTTTACCCAAACTTAAGCCATTCACTGTGAGATTAGTGCGTCTGTGTGACATAATTCAGTCTGACTGTTGCTGTTTTATATTCAGATAACACCGAATGAAAAAGCAACAGATTGAAAAAGTGTTTTAATTTGTAGTCGTGATGAAAATCTCTTAGCATAAAGCGGCACGGTCAGGGTCAAGGAGCAGGATTTGCATGGAGAAGAGGCTTTGAGTGGTAGAAATGCTGCTTCACGGAGAAGCATCCTCCGTGTCTGCTTGCTCACTTTATGATCACTGGAGCGTGTCTGTAGAGCACAACTCCCAGCCCGACTACCCGTCTCGCTGCTCAGTCTCCTGGCTGCTTCACTGGCTCATCTGTCTGAGGAGATGGACGTCCTCTTAGCACCACTCCCCCCCCTTTAGAAATGCATGTGGGTGGGTTTATCTGCGTGCTTGTGCGTCCGAGTGTACGTCCTCACACATCTGTGGTGAATACTCAAATCACAGGGCTGCTCCCACATCTCCACCTGCTGCAGCTTGTTCAGCTCAGAGCTCTCTTGCAGGCCCTCAGCTGGCAGGTCGCAGCCTCCGTGGTGCCAGAGTAATTAGTTCTGCTTGGTTTCTGAGGCCAGGGGTGGACAAAATATGGATCCCATATCGATGCTGTCACATCACATGCAGGGAGAGCACATCTATGGTGCTCATCGAGGACACATGCGCAGATCTTGACATGGGGATGTAAATATATAGCATCCTCCTCAAATCTTTCTCTTGTTTTTATTGATGTTAAAGATTGTTTTCAGTGCAGGAAAAAAATATCCTGCACATCTTTGAAATGTGAACTGAACCTTTACACAGACACATGCGCACGCACACACACGCACACACACGCACACACGCGCACACGCGCACACACACACACACACACACACACACACACACACACACACACACACACACACACACACACACACACACACACACACACACACACACACACACACACACACACACACACACATTTCTGGGACCTTCCATTTAATCCTCCTGTTGTCTTCATTTACAGGCACCAAAAAATATTGTTTCCTTGTCTGAAAAAAATCCACAAATCCAGCAAAAAATTCCCCAAATTTCTGAAAATTTGCAAACCTTCAGGAAAAAAATTCCAATAATTCTTAAAAGCTTCCCTTAAAAGCATTATTTAAAAAAAAAAATCACCCAAATTTGGCAAGAAAATTCTTGTAAATATTTTCAAAAAATGAGTAAAAATCTTCCATAAAAATATCTAAAGTGATTACATATATATCAGTCAAACTTCTAATATTTTCTTTAAGAACATTTTAAACATTTCTTTTTTTTTCCACCAAAAAAATGTTCAAAGATTTCCCAAAAAAGTTGAAAATGTGGACATCAGAAGTTTCACTGTGAAAATATTTTTTTTCCCACATTTTCAAACTTTAAAATGGGTAAATTTTGACCCGCAGGACGACACGAGGGTTAAGTATAATCAATAATAGAGGTCAAACACTGTCGGCTGATATTTTTTTGTTATCATGCACATAGATATGTCAGGAATTGTTTTCTAGGCAGGATGTTTACTATCACATTTTACTCTCATATTAATTAGCTCAGACTTGCTACATGTATTTTGTGTGTGTGTGTGTGTGTGTGGTTTATTAAGTCAGTTTACAGTATAAAAATGTCAGATGACACATGTTGGCTCATTCACACCAAAGGATGAAAGACAGAAATCAGTAAGGGATTCCCTCACAGCCAGTATAAAATGAAAAACTATCAAAAACAATTTAAATACATATAAACACAGGGAAAGACTTGAAAATGTGAAACCATGTTTTAATTTCTAAATAACCCCAAATTCTGAGGTGTGATAATAAAATTGGTCAAAGACCTTAACTACAGACTTTGTCTAAACTGTGTCATAGCCAATTATGAAAGATCATTCCCAAAAATATTTCATTTGGTCATGCAATACATTGTTATCAGTTTGTCTGTTCTTGCAGATGATTTTGGTATCTGCCTCAAAATCCCACTATATTTGGAGCTCTATTTTGCATTCTCTTTGCTTTGAATGATTTATTCCCTCGGGTACACTCCAAACAATGCACGCCTGACCCTGAAATCTGATGTGAATCTAATTCCAACAAAGGCAGGAACCAACCTCATGGCGCTGCAAATGTGTGGGTGTGCATGTGTGTGAAAATATGTGAAAAGTAGCAAAACTTTGTGTCTAAATGTGATCCATGACAGATCATACACACACGCACGCACGCACGCACGCACGCACGCACGCGCGCACGCACGCACGCACGCACATATCCAAAACAAAACTGTGAGACTAAATTTTACAGCCTGATAAATCACTATTTAGTAATTGTGACTGGACTGGTAAAATTAAGGTATATACATGTGTTATGTGAATCAAAAACTGTGTTGATGGTATTGCTAAGATTTCAACATGTAATATTTTCTTTTGCCAGATGGTGGTGCTCTAAGATTATCTCCTTTCGTATTGGATCTCTGTTCCTGACATTCTTTCATGGCTCACTCTTTCGTTTCTATATGAATGTGTATATACTGGATTAGATAGATAGATAGATAGATAGATAGATAGATAGGTAGATAGATAGATAGATGGATAGATAGATAGATAGAATATTGCTTTATACACTGTGTTATATATAGTAAAGATGGTTTGTCGTTTCATTAACTCAGTCTAATTTCACATCAACAGAAGAAAGTGTTTTTGACTACAGCCAGGATGATAAACAGACAGATGGACAGACCACTTTTGCCAGAAATTCTCCTCACACCCTGTTACATCAGAAATGGCAAATCCCTGAGGCTACAGAGATCCCCCTCATACCAGATCAATGAATTGAGCAATAAAAATTAAGCCTCGTCCAAATGAGAAACTGGCTAGTTGAGCTTATTGACACTCTCTTCTATTAAAGTGGCAAATAGCAGGAATTTATCATCACAGTGGTAGTGGCTTATCCCACCTTAAGCTCGTCTGTGTGTGTCTGTGCATGTGTGCGTGTGTGTGTGTGCGTGTGTGTGTGTGTGTGTGTGTGTGTGTGTGTGTGTGTGTGTGTGTGTGTGTGTGTGTGTGTGCATGCATGCATGGGTGGGTTTGTGTGTCTCTTGTAGACAGAAAAGTGTGGACAGACAGCTTGCCACCCTGTGGGCACCACGACTACAGTCGATCTGTGATCCACGCTGGCAGCTGCTCTGCCAAATGGGATTTTCCTGGAGATTACAGCCTCTAAGTGTGACACGCTCGCATGTGTTTGTCTTTGTTGTTGACGGAGTGCGTGTGTGGACTATTCTAATAAAGAAATGTGTGTGGGGTTTTTTGTGTGTGCTGTGGGGGACTCTTGAGCCGAGATGCTCGGAGAACATGTTCCGTTGTCACATGGGGCTGGTTGAAACATGACTGAATGGCTGCAGGGAACCCTCTCTGGCAAGCCGCACTGAGAAAAGGGGAGGGAGCTTGTTCAGATGTGGGGTCAGGCTTTTTCCACACTGCTGCTACTCTTATTAGTAACATTACCTCTTGTTGAATGGACATTAGCTCTCCAATCTAGTGGTTACCTACATATGGTGGGTACAAAAAGGGTGATTTCACTGTGTCAACTGTTTAATATTTGAGTTTAGTAGTAATTAGAAGGACATACAGGGTACTATCTGGAAAAAAAGAGCAAAAAAGATTAATTGGCAAGTAACTTGATTGTTTTACAAAGCAAAGTGTCACTGATCTCCTGACTACAGCTTCTAAAATGTGTGGTTTAGTTGTTTTTTGTTGTTTTATATCATTGTAAACTGAATAACTGAATCACAACACTAACAGAAGATGTCATATTATGACATCCATATTATTATTTTTTTTTTTTTAACTGAAAACCAGGCAATTAGTTGACTGATTTGGGAATCATGGGCAGATTAATCAACAATGAAAGTAACTGCTCATAAATAGTTAATTATTTTATGAAACAGGCAGCTCCACATTCACCTCGAGCTGCAAAGGCTTTTGTCTCTGACTCGTTCATGTGAAATCTGAGTGCTACAATAGTAGAAAACATGCATGAATTCCATTTTTCTGCTGAATTTTCACTCTGAACTGTTTCTGGAATCCATTTGTTTGTCTCAGTGTGGAGCTGTCCATGGTGCTGAACTTAAGCTGCGTATGGATCCCCAGTCATGTATGGGGAGGTGGCTTTGTAGTCCCAGTAACCTGCTTAACCTACTTTTTACTGACCGGTCTTTCATCTGTCCATGGAGAGGAAAGTGCTGTAGGATAAATATAGCGTACTTAACTACCCACACAGTGTCCATCCAAGCCTTCTGAGTAACACAAACAGTACTTTGCTCTCCTGTACTCCTGGTTCCTTTCCCTTAATGCACCGCTGATCATTTCACTAATGAAATCCAGCTTTACTCCGAACATGAACTCCCCATGTTCGTTCCATTAACCCAACTGGTTGAAAATGTGTTGGGACGTGCTTCAGCCTTTATTGAGATGAATATGACCAAAATAATGACAGTTTAAGATCTTAATTGTCCAATTACATGGACAGCTGTTGTGCTGCATTGCAATGCCAGTTCAATTGCAGTTTCCTAGCAACCAGAGAGGTACAATGCAATGATTTTCTGTTAAGTGGCATCATTTCCTCTCAGCAAGACTAGACCGTATGCTCACAAAACAAATTGCAATGTTTGCATGCGTGTTCACCTTTTGGCTAATTTGTATGTTGCTGTACTGCTTGAACAACGTGGTGCGAGAGAAACAGGTACTAATGTGTGTGTTTTGTGATAAGGTACCCGCTTATGTAGACGTCCATAGGGGTCGTGCGTGCGTCTGTATGTCCTCGAGGTCTTCATGTGAAATAGCTCTGGTGCTGCAAACAAACAAAACCATTTGAGTTGATTAATTTTCATCCAAAATGCGCCGTCCTGTGCTAATCATTGTACATGCATTCTTTTCAATTAATCTATTATCAAGGGAGGCAGAGAGAAGGGGGGAGGTTGGGGGAGGGGAAGGGAGAGTCGGGGGAAACAGAAAATCCAATCCTGCTGGTCCGAAGTCTCGAAGCAATGGAGCATTAGTCTCATCCTGATGTAATTGGAATGACACCAAGAGTAAAGCCTGCTGATTTAGGGACAGTCTCTAGGCTTGATTTAATGCCCTCTACCAAAACTATACATCCATCTTTTTATCTTTCTCTCCCTCTTCCAGGCCCTCTGTTCTCCTCCGTAGCCCTCCCCCACCCTATCTCATACTCCATTCATTCACCAGCTACTGCCATGTATCTCCATCTGTACCCTATTAACAGAGCAGTAGCAGCATTTTATAATATTTAAAGCCAGAAAGCTGTGCACTCTTGGTAGAGTGTGTATTTTCCAGCATTTTACTTACTTCTAGTGGCATTTACATGCTTGAATAGCCATGTTTTACTTTCACTGAGGTTATGTTTTAATACTGAATAAATATCTCGAGAGAATAGAGCACAGAAAGGGCAAACTAAGAAGGTGTATCCAGGCCAGGGTGCTGCTTCCCTGGGGTTTGCTGCTGCTCAGTCCCCTGACAGATGGACTGCCAGGGCAATCCTATTACCCCCATGTGTTGAGCTGCTCTTAATGCCAGGGTGGGTTGCTTGGCTAATGGAAGGCAATGAATGTTTGAAGAGAGAATCTCATGCTACTGCATGATTATCATCCTGATTTGTTTGGTAACATGGAGAAAATCTAAAACCAGTCAACATTATGACCATGATGACTTTGTAGTTCAGCTGGTGCTCTATGATACAGCTGAGGGCCGTCACATCAAATCAGTCCAGCTGTTAAATAGGCTTTGCTGTATATATTTCAAATAGTAGCTTCACCTTTCTACAGCAAAGAGAAAGAAAGCACCTTTTTAGATTGTGTGCATATATTTTTACTCTACCTTTAAACCAATCAATTATATTAAAATACTTTATTTCACAGAAAGCATAAAATTATTCCCAAATTGTAATATTTTTGCATTTTGGTAGCAACATAATGCCTTTTTCATGACTGTATTTTTACTGTTTCTGAATCCACCGTGTTCTTAAGTGAAAGTACTCCGTAGTTTCAATACACTGGCATAGAGTTGGTTGCGATAAATGTTTAAATTCAGGCATTATAGATTTGTCTACCATCAGAGATCATGTGGCAGTTATTCATTTATTTTATGTGGCTATGTTAAACCATTGTGGGAAATGCTGTGAATCAATTAGCAATTATGGTAATATTGGATTTCCAGCCACGCTAGCAGCGGGTATAATGATGTTGGTCAATATTGGTCTGTCAGTTCACCATCATGGTGCCCAGGGGATCAATCCTACTGACCCTGGTAATATGCTGACATTTAGACAGGATATTTTGATTTGTCCTGTGAAATATTTCAAAATCTACTTGATGGATTTGGACATTTTTTAGTGTCACTGAGGACACGCCATGTATATTTGATATTTTATGTGGCCCAGTGACTTGACATGTGAGATGTCACAGCAGCTACTAAAGGCTTTTCATGAATTTTGGCACAGACTTTAATCTTCCCTTCAGAATCGATTGTAATAACTTTTGTGATCTTCCATCTTTTCATCTAGAAACAACAAATTAAAATTTCAAGTCATTGAATACTTACCATACTAAGCCTGCAAAAGTAATCACCACCAGTCTTTGCAGTACTTTATCAGGGTTTCTGCAGAAGTCAGCCAGTCACATTTAATGCTTTTTTAATGCCATTTTAATGCTAAACTGTAAAAATTTCAATGCCACGACCGCAAACTCAACAAATTACACGGGTTTGTTTTTTTGTAAAAGATAATTTTTATATGACAACTGTCCCTACATTTCACTATTTCTGAATCCAGAAACCCCCCCTGACCACCAGCGGGCTGCAGTCATTCTCTGAATTCCACGTTTTCTAGCCATTCTTGCTGGAATTTGCATTTCCGCATTTCCCAGCTCTCCTCCACCTGGTCCAGTCTGCCGGCCACTTTAAAAACATGCAGTTTTTGGCAATAGTACCCAACAAGCCGGAACAATTATCGCAATGCTTCAGCATGTTTACGCAGATCTATAACTCAATCGCAGTCTATAACTATATATTGTCAAATATTTTTCTTGAAAACTGCAGAAAGAATTTTAAGTGTCACTGAGAATCAAATTTAATGATTTTTAATGCCATTTAAGGCCTTAATTTTCGCAAAATCAATTTAATGACTGTTAATGCTTTTTAATGCCCTGCAGAAACCCTGTTTATGTTGTGTACTTTTAACTAACAAATGGTAGCATCTTAAAGTTCCTCCTCTGATTTAACTCCTAAAAACTCATCTCTGTATATAAAAGTTACATATTTCCATTTTGTGTCTTAAATTTGCTTGGATGTAACTCTTCACTGATGCTTTTTTTAGAAGTGCAGATCTATGAAGTCCCTGCCTCGCTTCCTATTCACTGCACCTCGAGCTCACCAGCTCACATATGACTCTGCTCCACCCCTGTAAAGCCGCTCTACGCTACACAATGGCAAGCCATGCATGTTGGACCTGGATTCTGATTCTGAAAAAGAATAACGACACAGAAACTCTGCAAGTTTACAAGATTAGTTCCTCAGGTTTGTTATGTATGAAACCTGAGAAGTCTGAATCTGTATTTTTAAGATTGTCGTTGGTACATTGTACTTTCAAGTTGAAAATGCTTAGCAACAGCATTGACTACTTAGTTCACTCATGATGTGTCTTCTAGTACACATAAAAAGCACCTCATAGACAGGTAGAAAAAACTTGATTTTTTGGTTGTTTTTTTTTTTACTGGAGGGAATCTTTAGCGCACCAAAATAAAATGTTAAAATACATAATACCTGCATAAACATGTTAAGCATTATCGCTGTGAACATGATAGCGTTTAGTTCAAAGCATCATTGTGCCTAAGTGCCTGCTCACAGAGCTGCTAGTGTGACTGTAGGCTCTTTGTCTCTTTTTTATATTTCTGCATCAGTGTGATGATGCACTGTTACTCACCAGGCACTTCATTTAGCGGATGAGCCAAAAACAGACATTTGACTCTCATTTATTTATCCATACAAAGCACAGACAGCACAAAAACATCACATGAACATAATATACTGTACCTTGTTATCGCAGATTATGTAGATTTCCTCTATATCATTCACAGACACTATAAAATGTACTTTTATATGAAATTCCCACATTGCAGTACAGATGTCTTTAGGCGATTGATCCCAGTGGCATACCTCGCATATCTGATACAAGTTCATACATTAATTTACTCAGTCCTGTTATTTTATTTATTTTCCATTTATTATACATAGAATAGTAGAATCTGTTTTAAAAGGAATCATTTTACAATCAAATAATTGTCAAATCTCTAGCTCTAGTTGTTTCATTATTTATACCTATTTATCTCAAAATCCAATTAACAATATGGGCCTTAAATAGATTTTGGATTTATTTACCATAACCTCATATTTGTTGCATTAACTGGATGAAAATAGTCAATATCTTAGCCTATTTAAACCAGACATTATCCGGTGATCAATACACTATTGACTGTATCCTTGAGATGTGAGGTAATTGCAAGGAACGTATACAAGTATATAGTGCTTCACAGCCGCTGTGCAGTCAAATATCTATATGTGAAAGTATGTGTACGTGTGTGTGCATGTATGTGTTGCTTGGTATGCAGACAGCATCTTTGCCGCCTGTAGCCCTACACCGGCATCCCCAGGTCAAGCAATTACCACACATCAAGGAAAGCAATTGGCCGTGACTAAAATATCATTGCCATGTGATTGTGTCCCTATGTTTGGTGCTGCTTGGGCCTAATTTAACCCACTTTGTCCATACGATCGAGGAGAATTGAGGACACGCTCTCCAATTCTGGTGGCCCCCCGAGCATTTCCTGCAAGTCTGACACGTAGCAGCTGGGCTGTAGATGCGCCGTCACTGGTCTCTTACCCAGTGGAGTGGGAGATGGGGTGTAATGAGCGGGAGAAGCGAGCTAGCAGAGGAGAACAAGTAGTAGGTTCAGTGGAGGAGGGCAGCATTAAATGAGCCGTAGGCTGCAGAAACTCGAGGTCTTGTGAGTAAAAGCTTTGAGAGTACGAGTGCATCGACCTGTGATCACTCGGTGAGTCATGTGAGGTCACATTTTGAAGACTGCAAGGAGGTAAATGGGAGACTGAAAATGAAATGGGGGGGCATATGTGTAGAGGGAATGAGACAGAAACAGGGAGGGAGATGGTGGATGATATTGGAGAGGCAGCATTGATCCTGGGCTTTGGCTCCAAGCAGCATTATCCACTTATTCCTTCATTATACAGTCAAATATCTCTGTGCCTTAACTGCCACTCCCGCCCTTCATGTATGCGCCTCATAATTTACCCCCTCACCTCCCAACAAAATCTGACAAAAACTGAACCTCTCATCCATACATCTCCGTCCTACTAAACCCATTGTTTCACTGATTCCATTTCAATTTCCTTTGCTCTACTCAGCTGTAACTTAGCCAAAGTCTTTGTGGAAGAGAAACGCTGCATGTTTCTTTTGTCCTCGCGGATGCTGTTTAAATATTGATAGAGATGGGAAGCACCGCTGACCACTCAGTTAGATCTAAGAGGGTCAAGCATGGCAGCATTTCTCTGCAGATTTCATTAGAGGAGCAGAGGACTGTAAATATGGAAACGTGAATTGCAAGGCCCTCGCCGACGCTCCAGCAGCCTTCATTATCCTCCTGCATGGATAATGCTCCATAATGTATTCCGATGGAGATGGAGGTTGGAGGGTGATGGGGTGTAAAATAGCATGTGTTGGAAGGCCCCGGTTCTTTGCAGTGAGCTGCCCTACCTTCCTCACAGCCGGATCCCCATTAGTAGAGGAGCAGAGGATTGGATGTGCAAATGGTCCCATGGATTAGAGAGCTAATGCATTTAGGAGAGGGGGCTCCACAATCTCTTTATTGCTGCTGCTATGTGTGTTGAGGCGCGTGCAGGGAAGATACCCAGTCCCTTTGTGGAACCAAAGAGATTTAGGGTAAAGTGAGTAGATAAGGGCAGAGGTGCACTGCACAGTGGTGCAGCACACACACACTCATCAAAGATTATGGTTTGTCCAGACGTGGCATAGTTGTGTGTGGCGTTATTAACTCTGCCTGGAAATGAGATCTTACCAGAAAGAGGCGCAGACGGAAGCCTCGCTAATCTAATTAATCAGCGTCTAGTTTTTTTTTTTCTGTTTTCATCTTCTTCCTACTCTCCTCTACTTAGCCCTCCCTCATTTTCTATCTCCCTTTGTGCCCCTCTCTGTCCTGATTTCTCTGAATCTGAACTTGACACCCTCCGTCAAGGCAGAAATGTGCAGTGTCATGCGCTTCTTATAATATATCTCATAAAGCCCCTGTTGTCCTCTCCCAGCTGAGATGGGTTTAGCTGCAGAGAGAGGGGAAAAGCATAGAAAGTAGCCTCTCTGCTCAGTCTGCTGTGATGTATAGATGCCTCTGCAGCAGGATGGAGGGGTGGTGGATCTACCAGGCTTAAGAAGCAACCTGCTACCAGGCCATAAGGCAGCTTTGGGCTTTACAGGCACGAAACTGGTTAGTTGTCATCGGGTCAGTGAGGGAGCAGATTTCTGATGTCTTTCTGTGGTGGTAGTGGTTCGATTGAGCGTCACATTTGCTGATTTTTTTAAAGAGCCAGCCGCCAAGGCAGCAGGGAGGGGCCCAGCAGCAGCAGCAGCAGCAGCACAGTGGGTATCCACCGTCCAGCTCTGCGCTATCCGGCACAGTGAGTCAGCTGAGCTCGGCGCCGGTCCGCTCCTCTGACTGACTGAATGAATGAATGAACGAGACCCAGCAGGATTTGGAGAAAGAAAAAGGCGCAAGATGCAACTCCGGAGAGGCTGACATGGAAATGCTGAGGTGATCGGAGCGAGCTTGTTGACGCATAATCCCGCCCGCCCCGCTGGCACTGGGAGGGGGAAAATCTCGCCTGCCTAAACTCCAATCCTCCAGAACAGATTTACGGAGTGCGTTACTGCTGCTGCAACCTTTCAGAAGACATTCATTCATTTCTGGCCAGCTCTGCAGGTTCTTTATGGTGGTTTTGGGGTGTATTTTAACGTTTTTTTTCCCCCCGGGGAGATCCATGACTTATCTGAAGCAAAGGACCTAATAATAATTCGGGTATTGAACCCACTGTTGGAATCGACACTGTCACCGCATCGCGTCGCTTGTTGGATGAGGTGTGGACAGGATCTGCCCGTGCATCATCATCATCATCATCACAGGTATTTTTGATCGCGTTTTTGTGTTGATTACACCGGAGATCTGGAGCCATGACAGGCCCCCCGCTGGTCCCACAGCCCGCCTGCTGACGGTACCGGGCAGGATGGGAGCAGGTCTGCCGCTTTCTGGATCCCGAACCAGCCGATTTATCAATGGAGGAGGAGAGTGACACCCGGAAAATCAACAACAGCTTCCTACGCGACCACAACTATGCAACCGAAGGTATTTAAACCGGCGATGTTTGGTGGGGAAAAAAAAGAGTGTTTCTCCAAATTACCTGCGGCTATAGCCAGAAGGATGCTCATATCACAGATAGAAATAAGTCATCGTGACTATTAAGTCTAATACCACGGCATATATCATGTAGTTTGAATGAATTAGACTTTATAATGAGCCCATAAAGGTAATTTAAAGCATATTTAATCATCTTATAAGCTTTTATGTGGATACTAAAGGAACGTTCTAGTCATTTCTGGTGAAGCTGCAGCTTGTAGGTTATTACTGGTCATGATGAGGTGGCTTCCCATCATACCTGCAGTTTTAGAATGACCATCCTGATCATGGGAGTCAGAGCTTTAATCTGTATGGACTGTAGCCAGCAAGGGAATGAAGCCTCTTGTGCAGCCGAGTCTGTAAGTGAGTCTGTGATGCAGTTGAAAAATGATGAAAAAAAAAAAGTATTTTCCTCATTCTGTGTTCACTTGTTGAGAGAACGAGACAGGGACAGGAGTGGTGGCCTAATTCTAGGAGGCAGCACAATGAAATATGGATCTCTCTCTCTTACACACACGCTCATTTCTACTGTACATGCTCATAAGTGAGCATTGAACAATAGCTGTTTTCTGCAGCCATAAACGCCTCTGTGCTCCATGCATGGTTCCTCCTCGCTGACCACACATCAGCCTTTTTGATTGTCAACCTGTTAGCTGTAGGATGCTTCATTATTCCCCTTATGTTCCACCAATTAGCTCCACCTGTTTACCACAAGCTCCTTAAATCTCTAATTACCATAAAACATTGATTTATAGGTAGAAACTACTGTTTATCTCATTACCACCTCAGTCCCCACTTAGTAATTATGCAGATTGCTTATGGACATTAGCTGCTGTACTGATATCAGTGAGATAACACAAGCATTAGGGACTCAGGGCTTTTTATTGCAACAGTTGGAACCAAACACACTCTTTTATACAGATTAAACTTGCCTTAATACCGTCATGCATTGTGAGGTGCAGCGTTTTGCCTCTAAATGTTGAAATTTACACATTAGAACATTTAGGGTTTTTTTTTTTTACCACAGATCAACAGTCTTTCACAATCTAAGTAGGTGGAGATCTATCATCCTTTTATTGATCAGTACAGTTACAGTTAGTGGTGTTTATTGTTCAGTTTGAAGCACTGTTGTATAAATATTCTCTGCAGCACTGGGAAGGCCTTAATTTTGGCACATTTTTACCACCCACTTACCATAAGGTTTGGAAAGAAACACAATCAGACAAAACTGAAACATATCTTTATTTGAAATATGTTGGAGCTCAACATAATAGTATAATAAAAAAAGATCCTCGTGCAATTTATCTACAGAATAGACTAGCAGGCTGAAATAGAGGATTTTGGAGGGTATGTGTGGCTGGAGGGTGGGTCAAAGCCATCACAGCTTCTCGTGCTTGCAACAAGCTCAGGTTACAGATGCCAGTGCAGGCTGGAGGAGAGACAAAGTCAAGGCCCAAAAGGCAGAAAATCTCATTCTAAACATGCTTTTCTGCTGCTTTCCTTTCGTTGTTGTGTTTTCTTCATTTGAATGCAGGAGAGCACCATGATTTGCTCAGCTCCAGTACTTACATGATTCCCTGTCACCACTAAACACACAGTCACTGGTTCACAGCGAGAGAAAGTGAAGTGGGGGTGGGAGTGGGTGTGATGGATATCTTTGTTTGATATGTGCGCTGAGATGAAAAACAGGAGGGGAATCTTCTTCTGCCTGTCTCACTCTTTCACCGTCTCATTCACTGGAGCAGGATAAGGATTACCCAGATTGTAAAAGGTGTCTCCTTAAAGAAAAGGACTGTCTAGTCTGAGGCCCATCTGTGCTTTTCAGATGTCTACTTTTGTTATATTTTACTGCTGTAATTTATGACTGATCGTCACACTTCATATATCATGAATAAGTGTATATGTCCTCTCCCTCTCTCAGTCCTTGTCTCTTAAGTGCAATGAAGCCAGTCTGCAGCCAAAGATCACGTAGACCGGTGTTGGGGTGTATCGCCCATCCTCGTAAATTCCCCAAAGTGCACATGTTCCATCAGGGCCCAGTCTGCTCAGACCACACACACACAAACACATTGATGAGTGGTGGCAAGCTGGTGGGATTTCCCTTCAGGCCGTTCTTGCCCACAACAGCAGGACACTTTAATGATGTCACATTTTAATGATGTCACTGGTGCTGACCTTTGCCTTACACCAATCCCACGCCTCAGTGGGTCTGTGGGTGGATACACCGACTCTGTGTGCACACACTAATGTAGGTGCTGGCCATCCATAGGCAGGTATGAGATATCAAAGTCCCCTCAACCTTACAGCAAAGTTTCCAGAGACATTACTGTCATGTACAAGGAGGAAAATTGCATTAAATCCTGATTTGCATGCAGCAGCCGTATGCAGATGACACGTTGCTAATGGTGATAGAATGGATCATTTGTGTCTGACTGTAGCTGTGTATATGTGTGTTGAGTCAGTGGACAGTTATGCTCCTCCAACAACAGCCTCATTTTCATAATCTCCACCTTGGATGTTCCCGATAATGGATGAAATTGTCAAATAGCACCACATTGGCTTTAAGAATGTAAATGGGTTTCTTGCTGTGAGGCAGGACCTAACCGAACGTCTGCTTTGGTATTGATTTTGGGTCCTTTACAATTTAGACACCGGAACAATGACCTAAAGATCTATTGGTAGGACGTGTAATCCCTTCCTGCTTCTCCCCCTTCCTCACCTGCTGTCTCTTGCTCTCTGCTTTGCTGTTATACATCCGTCTGACTACAAGCTTGTGTGTGATGTGACCTCTCGAGCCCCACTGAATACTGATGCAGTCCCATAACAGAGAGCTCAGAGCCTTTATTGCTGCTGCTGCTGATGAGAGCAGAGCCGAGCATGGTTGCCTGTGCCAAGGCAAACGGCCTGGGGCCACACTTTAGGACCCCGGCATAAAAAGGACTTAGCCCACCATACCCTCAGGTCCCATCCATTATTCACTATGAAACACTCAAAACGCCAAGCCCCGCCTCGCCACATAGCGCAAGAAAGATTATGTGTATGGGGCTGGTGTGGGGGTGGTGGGAGCTTAATGGCAAGCTGTGAAGTTGGGGCGAGTCACACTCCTTGTTCAGCAGCTGCTTTCATCCCCTGATTAGCTTCTTATTAAGTCTGCGGCACCATGAAAATTTAATGAGAATTTATTAAAGAATACCCGTGGTGTTGCTACTGTAGGATGATTGCAAGAAAATATCCTATTTTGCAACTGTGATGTGGTTTCCTGGTCAGTGGATGAGTTAATGCTCTGATAGATGTACTGTGTGTGAGTCATTCGGTGCACAGCTAGCCTGAAGGCTAAGCAGTGTTTGACCTTTCTGGACTTTATAATGGGATACATTTGTAAGTTTTGATAGCTAATTCCTGTGTCCTGTCGAGGACGCAGCGTCACTCGAATTCCTTCATGTTTCGGTGATAAGGTCACCACGAAAACAGAATTTCAGTCTGTGCAGCAGCTAATCTTTGATTCACTCTAGCCTTAAAAACAGGAAGATGAAAGGGTTTGCACCAAAGCATCACAGACAGACAGACAGAGAGTGAATGTCAGATTTTTGTTTCGGTGATGCCGATTATAATTCCACACGTCCTCGCTTCCCCACCATCCCCCCGCTCCGTGTTTTCAATTTCTGAAAGAATACCAAATAACGAGCATTTCAAATGGTTCGTCTTGGCATTCAGCTCAGTGCAAGCAGGAGTTGAACTGAGCTGATTACATTCTTTTCCCCTCTCTTTCTGCTTGTCCGGTGTTGTGTCTGTAGTCAGATGTGTGCCACAGCGATGTGTTAATGAAGTGTGAGAAGTGAAGCAGTAACACGTCTTGCCCATTTCACCCGTAATCCCCAGAGTGTGGGGATACAGAAAAAATCACACACACAGACACACGCACACACAAAAAGATACATGCACAATAGAGTACACACACATACATATGCAGCAAAAACACACACACAATGCACACACCCTGTCTCAATCTCAAGGGGCTGATCCTGGAGAAACCAGGTTAATTAGCTTGTTCACTCCAGATCTTACAAAGAGCCATGTTCTTTAGATGAAGAGAGCTGCATTGTGCTCTGTTGCTTTGTGTGCTGCTAATAAAGCCTAATAAACCCTTAATCATATGGCTGGGTACCAGACCGGTAGGTAGGAGGGTTCATTCAAAATTGTGATTGAACTCTATTGTTGCTGGTGTGAAATGAAGTCATTATCAGCTGCTTATTTAGCACAAAAAATGAGCCTTTATGTACTACAAATTGTGATAGCTGCATGTGACTGTTACTGTTCCTGGAAGAAAATGAATCCAGGCTGACACATTTTGTTGGTTATCATAGAAGAGCTCAGATTGGCAGGGGAAAGATAGTACGGACTTGAATTATCCACCGGCCTGATCCTTTGACGCAGGCAGCTCAGCACAAGTGCGATCTGTAATCCTCTCGTCTCTACGTTGAATGCTAACAAAGCATCTGCACGACACCATGTTGCTCACGTCCCTCTCCTATACCTGGAATTACAGCCCTTATGCAACTAGCTTTCTAGGCTGGCACACCATTTGTGAGTCTGTGTGTCTTACACAACCCCTCTAGTGTCACCAGATCAGGTCAGAGTTTGTTTTTGTTTTTTGGTTTTTTTTACCACTGACAGGATTATGTGTTGTCTAGGGGTCAGCCAGGGTTCTCCTATTTTAGTATTTGCTTGTGTCTGCGCCGATGAGACGCGCTGTACAATCTTTTATGGAACTGTTCAGGGCAGCAAAACTTCCCTCCTCAGACTTCTCCCTTCACTATCATTGTTTTTAGTGGCTCTTTCTGCTATGACTGATCTGTCATGCCCTGGCATCTATAAATACATTTCATATCCCACTCTTGCCTCCTGGTGTTCCTGTTTCTGCCTCCTCGTGCACTGTTTTCATTCCAGAATCAATGCAAATCTATGTTTCCATCCAGTTGGTTTGACTCGCAATTCTATATTGCATCATGCTGTGAGGGGTTACTGGGATCAGATTGTTGAATAGAAACAGATAAGAGCTGTGGCAAGCCTGTTTTAATTTAGTTGTACATGCAAACATTGCCACAGCACTCAAACAGACTTGTCTGCATTATTGCTGGTGATGGATGTGTGTTATCTCAAGCATCCCTCTGATGCATCAAGAAGCGCTGACCTGTCTTTGTCAGACCTGGCTGGCCACATGATTTATGGGCTTCATCTGGTTATGGTCTGCTGATGAAACTGTGTGTGTGTGAGCGAGAGAGAGAGAGAGTGTGTCTCTAAATACGCATTTGATCAGACAAATCTCTGGCCTGCTTCTAATTCAAGGCCGTCTTCACCCTGCTTATAACCAGATAATAAAAATCTCATCTGATACAAGCGGAAATCATTCAGGAAACCCAGCCCACCTGTGACCCCCATTGCTAATCAATGTGTTCATTTTAATGAAAATTTCATTTTAAGAAATTGCTGCCATTTTAACACAGTTCCATCAGTGAGAGTTGAATAGATTGCCTTGTCTCGTTTGAATTCATTTGCATGAGGAAAAACTCATTTAGGGAGGCATTCCATCACATTGCTGCGAGGTTTCAGCTCCACTGGCTCTGCAGTGCTGATCATTCAGAGAGATGATTGAAGGATGTATCCGTGTGTAAACTTGTTAAATGGCATCCATCAATTACTGTTTCTCCTCAGTGACTTAATGTGTTGATGATGAGGAAAGAGGAGAGGAGAGAGGGAGTGGAGGGTAGAAGATAAAGAGAGGAGTGTGAAGGGCAAAAAGAGAGAAAACGGCTTTGATTCAAGAATGCTGACTACTAAGCCGATTCACACCAGTGACTCTGGCCTGATGGCATTAGGGAAGACATGATTGTGTGTGTGTGTGTGTGTGTGTGTGTGTGTGTGTGTGTGTGTGTGTGTGTGTGTGTGTGTGTGTGTGTGTGTGTGTGTGTGTGTGTGTGTGTGTGTGTGTGTGTGTGTGTGTGTGTGTGTGTGTGTGTGTGTGTGTGTGTGTGTGTGAGAGAAATTGTTACACATTTCTGCACATGTGAGGTCTACGGACTCAAATCTCAGTGTTTCAACAATATGGTGTGTCAGTGAGGCTCTCCCAGGCGGTAATTAGGTCAGACTATCTGTGAAAGGTTATTAGTTTTTTTTTCTTTATTCAAGTATGATTAGTTTTGCCCCCCACCTCATGTCATTATCAACACATGGCTGTAAGAATCCCTGTGGTCTCATCTGTGAATGTGACTTACTGTGTAACAATTAATTGAAACAACGGGAGGACACATGCTCACATATGTGCAGGAAGACATGACGCTTAGTCATTTCCATCAGGCACAGCAGCTTTATGTGAAGAAGTGAGCGCGTCTACAGGGACTCCATTGTCTGAAGTTGCGTGCTGCATTGAACTGCACTTACTCCCCCAGATGCAGTAGCAGGTTTTCACTCTATTGCAGCACTCTCTCTGTCTGCTGAATTACAGCTAGCATCAGCAACTAAGTCTGAGAGCTATTGGCACACACACACATATATACTGAGACTGCCGCTAGAGATGGAAACGGTCTCCATAGCAACATTCCCCTCTCGTGTTCAGAGCTCCGCCAGTAGCAGGTCCACAGAGGGCGTGGGGGGTACAAAACAACAAGCTTTCTCTCTCTTTCTCCCTCTCTCTGGCTAATATTATTGTCACTGTTAAACTAAGGGCTAGCCTCTGCTGTGGTGTGTGTCTGTGTGTGTGCGACACAGGCATTATGCTATGCCTTTTTCAGCCTGGGGCTGTATAATAATTACAGTCACCATTAGCCTCTCCTAAATCCAGGCAGATGTATGTCTTTGAGGAGGAGAGGAAAAGCTACCTTAAGGGTAGGTGTCTGTTACTTCCCTTTTTTGGTGGAACTGTAGCTATGCAGTGTCACTCTTATGTTTTATTATTATCCTGTTGCTCTGCACATATTATTTTTTTTTTAAAAAGTATGCTACACACCCACAGATATATAAGTAGCAAAAAGCAAACGGTTGAAAGGTTTATGAATGTGGTTTGTGATGAAGCAGGAGAGTCGCTGAGCAGCACAGGGTCTCAGTCAGGAGTAGAGAGATGAATGGCATTATTAGTGTGACGGCAACATCCTTAAAAAAAGCAGGAGTGCAATTAAATGACACAAATTGGCTCACTTCAGTCAGACGAGAGGCTGAATTATTATGCAGTGGCTCATCCAATGGGCTTCTCCTAACCCACATTTCACCAAACTGGGGTGTCTGAGCCGAAGAGTCCCTCTGTGGGCTTGTCACGAGATTCCCCTCCATTCCTCTGATGTGTTTTATAGAAGTCACTCCACCAGATCTCACTGAAAAGGCTTTCTTTTTTGCCTGCCTGATACTTTGACAGGTTTGTTCATGTCCACACTGACATTTTCTCTCTTCTGCTTCCTGTGTTGCAGCTGACATTATCTCAACGGTGGAGTTTAACTCATCGGGGGAGCTGTTGGCTACCGGGGATAAAGGAGGCAGAGTGGTTGTCTTCCAGAGGGAACAGGAGGTAGGAAATGCCAAGAATGCAACACTAATTATGCTGCCCTTCTGCTAAAAGGGTTTGACAGCCTTGAAACGTTAAAGTTGTATTGTTTGTTTTTAATGGATTAAGGGATGTATTTGAAAAGGAGCGGCATCTGAAAATTTAGGAGTAAATGTCTTTAAACCACAAATGTACCATTCTGATTTACGAGATACAGATTTTTATATTTTGTATTATGGAGCAGCTAAATGTTGAGCATAAATGTACTAAATAGCTCAAACGCTGCTGACATGTCTGTAGTTAGGCTATAGTAACAATACTAACATACTGACATTCAGCAGTTGAGAGTGGTGCCTCATACGGCTATTGACGATAAATGTGATATTTAAAAAATGAAATATTGATACCATGTTAATGATGTACATGTGGGAATATTATAAATAATTCAATTCAATCCAAAAACTTTATTGGTCACCTGGGGGCAATTCAGAGGCACATAGAGCACTTGGACACAGAATGGTAGCAACAACTGTACAACAGCAGTAGCGCTCATATGGTAGCTGAAGTAAGACAGAATTACATTAAAAATAGACTATCCTAGGATAAGAGTAAAAGATACAATATTGTAGTGGCATGAATGTACAGGGGTGCAAGGTGACTGTACATGAATTAAGCAGCGTGGTTAAATAAAGGAGTAGAATCACAGTATTTTTTCCATTTCCAGTATGGATTTTTTTAATGATATAAATAATGCATACTGGCGTCAACCAATAGGAACTATGTTGGTTGGAGTGTCAACCAATACAGTTCCTATGTTGCTTGGTACTGTAACTTAGGAACAACATACAGCACAGGTATAATTACAGTCTCTCTTTTCACTTCCTTACGCTCATATTTTAGGTGTAATTCTTTTGCCAAAAAGAGTCAGATTACACAATTCATAAAGCTGAAGATGAATTTGACATTATATTGATATTTTATATTAACATTCTTATTATTATTTTGATTTTTTAATAAATGTTGCATTAACATCATTATTGCAAGTTCTTTTCACCACATTAACGGTGTAGTGAAAATCTGATATTGTGGTAATACTATAAGCAAGTATAATGTTGAATAACTATATGCCCATCAGCATTTGGTTGTAAACCTGTATTAGAAAAATCTAAATTTAAATGTAAAAAAATAAATAAGAATGGCGTGAACTTGGCTAAAATGTTTTATTGATCTACTTAAGGCGAAATTCAGTGGCAATAGACTGTATGTGCACGCTCTTTCTAAAATGCTTCAATCCTTTATACCTATTCTGTAAGACACAGTCGCCTAATCCTTTGAGATTTTAAAAAGATTTCCAGCCATTATGTCTATGTAGTTGTGACTTTGTTTTCTGCTACTTTTACAGAGTAAGAGCCAGCCCCAACGCAGAGGGGAGTACAATGTTTACAGCACATTCCAGAGCCACGAACCCGAGTTTGACTACCTGAAGAGTTTGGAGATTGAGGAGAAGATCAACAAGATCAAATGGCTTCCTCAGCAGAACGCAGCATACTTCCTGCTCTCCACCAACGGTCAGTCACTGAACTAAGGCTTTTAAGAGCTATACAAATGGTCAAAGGAAGTCTGTCTACATGTGAGCACTATGTTGATGTTAGTTAGTGAAAGTGTCAGCTAGAGGTAACATTCATTCCTCTCTTTGCAGAATGATCAAAGATTAATATCATGTGAAAATGTCTTTTTGACTGTTTCTGTGAACGTGTTGGTGTTTTGCTTGGATGAGCAAGTGCCACCAGCAGAAGAGTTTCAGATTAAAGACGTCATGCATGGCTGCCGCAGCAGAAACACACACACACACACACACACACACACACACATACACATCAAAGCATGTGCCACCACAAACCATAGATGCACGACAGCTCAAACAGACTCACACACATCAGCAGAGAGACATCTTGCAGATTGTGGGCTTCATGCATGGCTGCTACAGAAGTGCTAGCGGTGGCTGGAGCAGATGGTGGAGGGTCCTGTGGCGATGGCCTCGTTGCTCTGACACCAATATTCACAGCGGAAATTAAAGAAAAAAAAACAGCAACAACCTGACTGCTGCCGCCATCCACTTCAGCGGACCGAGAAAATGAGATGTAACTGGTGTCTATGTGATGCAGGATTGAAAAGCACCCAGATGGCTTTTTCAGGGGAAGCGTAATACAGCAGCAGGGAAATGTAGTGAACTTGTAGATTGATATCAGTGACATCAGAATCTGCACAGGAGCCACCATTCATCATCCTCGCTGGCTTCTGCCCAGCTACATGCCAGATTGGCTACCCAACCCCCCGCATCCATCTTGCATGTGAGATTCACTGTAGTGAGCCATGATCTAACTGTACTTTGTGTTTGCCTGTGTGCGTGTGTGTGTGTGTGTGTGTGTGTGTGTGTGTGTGTGTGTGTGTGTGTGTGTGTGTGTGTGTGTGTGTGTGTGTGTGTGTGTGTGTGTGCGTGCGTATGTGTGTGTGTGTGTGTTGTTCCCATCCCAGACAAGACAGTGAAGCTGTGGAAGATCAGTGAGAGGGACAAGCGTCCGGAGGGCTACAACCTGAAGGATGAGGACGGACGGATCCGGGACCCATCGACCATCACCTCGCTACGGGTAAGACGTCAACACAAACCTGTGAAGTCGAGTAACACCACCCAAAATGTCACATGGATTCTGGAGAATGGTGCTATGATTTGTCATGCTGGTGTGTTAAAATTTTACAGTTTGGCTCACGGGCAAATAACATGTTATGGTGTCAGAAGACAGGGAAGTTTAGATGGGAAAAAAGCTGTAAGACTCCAGGCTGTTTCTTTGTTAGATTTATCCTTTATTATTTATTTATTTGTGTCCATGGCATGCAGCACATCACATTGTATGCATGTGAAAACTACAGTACAGTATCTGTCAGCGAGGACAGAAACTTTTATTCTGCTCTCAATAGAGTAAACTACAGACTGTTTCTTACAGGGAGAATCCATGAAAAAACAATTTAGTTAATAATCATCAATAAAAACAAAAATTAAACATTTTAAGCCATGTATTAGGTTCAGTTAAGGGTAATTTTATCATCAGAGTAAAGTCAATTTCTGCCACAAAAACCCCTGAAAATAATATACAATATAACATACTACTATAAAAGTAAAACATGACAAGTTACTGTCACTGTTTCCACAAACTCTTAATAAGAGTGAATACATTTGCAACCATTAGCTAGTTAGTTTATGTATTATGCATGTAATAAGAGTAATAATCTAAAAAAAAAAGACATTCTGCAAAGTGCATATTTTTCTAATATATTCAAGAAATAAAGCATTTTCTAGTCACATTCTTCTTAGAGCCCTGGTAGTTATATATCACATTTAAATACATCTGTAATTTATTTTGAGCTGAAGGCCTTGTATGTTTTACACTTCTTAGAGCTGATTCTCGCCCACCAACTGTCCAATAAAACTGAAAATGCTGAAGAAAATCATCATGTAATTAAAAATAAATACTCAAAAGCATGTTTCGTTCGACCCCAGGTAGCTTCCTGCTTCTTTAAACCCTCCACAGGCTTTTCCGTTACATTAGCTTGAAGTTCAGACCAAAACAATGAAAAAACTGCTGGAGTTCCCTTTAAAGGTAACTCTTTTAGGTTAGAGACATGAAATTATATAAACTGAAAGCCATATGTGCTAAAGCAAGCGAGTGACCCGGTGTTTCAGCGAAGGCCTGCACACCAAGTACCCTGGAGACTAAATAAGAAGAGGTCAGATAAGCTGATTAAATCAAAATTTAGCATTCAGCCTTCATGCTATGATAGCCTTTAATCCTGTATAAACTTCTTAACAGCACGTACAGCATGTCTATATCTAGCTGACTGTTTTTTTTTTCTTTTTGTTTTTTTCATTTAAATGCCACCGACTATAATATGATCAGTTCCAGTGCTGATGAATGAGTCTGACCCCATCCAGCATGCTATCTTTGGACACTTTTGAACTTAGACTGGCAGCAGAAAAGTGAGAATGGGGATCAATGTGTGCACTGAGATGAACACCATGAAGGGATCATCCTCTCCCCCTCGCTCATTCTTATCACCCCACTACCTATTTAATTTCCACACAAAGGAGGGTGCACACATCGGACAGTGTGTGTGTGTGTGTGTGTGTGTGTGTGTGTGTGTGTGTGTGTGTGTGTGGGTGTCTGCCATAGCAGATTAGTGCTATGTTCAGCGTGTCTGTCCCTCTTTGTCTGGCTGGCCGGGGGATCATAGCAACCTGGAGGACAGGCTGGGACTGTGGCAATCCTGTTTAGAGGCTGTGAAAGGAGAGAAAGCAAAGGAGCAGAGGGAGGAACTCAGCAATATTAGTGCAAATACAGTCCCCAAGAAATGTAACAAAGTCTTACAATGTGAGAATCAGCACTTAGTGTCTCCTTAAAACGTTAAATATATTATATTTTACCTGATTGTGTTTTAAAATATAAAATCCAGTTTCAGTTTTTTTTTTATACAGGGATGACTAGAATAATCTCTTAGATCATTGTAAAGGTGCAGGGGCAAGCTGAACAGTGTAGCTGTCAGTGTTTTGGGGTTATGGGTTAATATGATCTGTGTCTCTCTGGACAGCTAGTGAAAGACATGGAAATGAAGTGACACCCATGGAGATACAGCAGCCTGCTGGGCTGCCATGTCTTTCTGTCAGTGCCAGCAATGGATGGGAGAAAAAGGGAAGAAGCAGTCGATTTGTTCTCCTCGCTCCCTCCCCTCTCTTCTCTCTTTGTCTGGGTTTTATCTGGCCAACGGGGGGCTGCATGCAGACTGGTGCTGGGTGTCTTTGAAGCCCTAGCCGCACTGTGAAGCTGTATGTATGTATGTGTGTGTATGTATGTGAGCTCACCTTAATTCTGTAGAGTTCAGTTATCATTCCTCAGCAGGGCCCAGCGATGCCCTCAGGCCATCTCCTCCTTTGCTTTCTCTCTTTTTTCTCTCTTTCTCTCTGACACACACACAAACAAGAGAGCAGCAGTGACTTATTCAGCACTTACATGAGAAGGAGAGAGAGAGAGAGAGAGAGGGAGAGAGAGAAAGACGAGATCACTGAGTAGCTGTGTAGAAAACAGATATTCGCAGCCTGATTGAACCACCTCATCAAACAGCCCTGGAGCCCCTTAGTCGCTGTCTCTGTTTCATTAAGATTCGTGGAGTAAATGTCAAATGAATCCCTGGAGTCCTCCGGTTGTGGCTCTCTCTCACACACAAATATGTTCAATACAGAATCCAGCAAACCAGGTGCATGCACATATACACAGATAAATATCTAAGCAGGCCTCTATGAAGCCACCTCCAAGGTAAAGGGGAAAAATGTATCAGTCTGGCAAAACACATCAAAGCCTTCAATATGAATCCTATTTTCATGCATTTATTTCTCCATTTATTTGCATCTCTTGTTAAATGACCCGTATTAACCTCCAGGTGCCGGTGCTGCAGCCTATGGACTTGATGGTTGAGGCGACAGCCAGACGTGTGTTCAGCAACGCCCATACCTACCACATCAACTCCATCTCTGTCAACTCCGACCTCCAGACCTTCATCTCCACTGATGACCTCCGGGTGAACCTGTGGAACCTGGAGATCACAGACCGCAGCTTCAGTATCCTCAAATTTGGGTGTTTTTTTATTTATTTATTTTTGATGAATTAGGGCCAATACTGATCACTGGTAATCAAGAAAGACAGATGACTGATATTTGGATCCGACATACAGTAAATGTAATGCTTTAATAGCATGTGATAGCAGAGAACCTGTCATTAATAACTAAGTTTCTTCATTAATAAGGTTACTATTACTGAATATGTAAAATAGAAACAGGAGTGATTAAATTAAGATACTCTTTTCTGTTTACTTGGGATCAACTGAGATTGATCAGTTTGTCTTCTGCAGTTATGTCTGCTGTTCTTCTTTGTTTTCTTAATCTTTCACTGTTTTGTTGCTTTTATTGCCCACTCAGGTCCAGATTTTAATGCATTATTAAATATAGTTGTCAAGGTAATTTTTGGCAGCCTTCTAACATAGCCAGTAGCCATTAGCTTAGCCCTAGCCACTGTGTGAGAAACTAATTTAGTGGTTTGTGGCAGCAACTTATTTTTGTTGTTCGGTTTTTGCAGTTTGTGCTTGAAGGACATTTCTGAAACCTCTGGCTGACTGCTGACAGACAGAGGTGGCTTCATCAGACCTAAAGTAATACATTTAATTTGTCAGTAGTTGGCCAATTCAAATAATTGGAAACATGCCAAATTTCAGCCACAAATATCAACCCATTTTATGCAAACAAGAAAGAAAAAACATACAATCTTATAGACAAAATTGGTCTAATAGAGGGTCAGTAAGTATTGGTTATGAACGTCATTTTAGGTGACAATTTCCTAACAGCAGTATGTACAGAATATGTATTTCACAGCTACAACTCAAACAGTAGAAATGTGCAAATGTGTTTGGCCATTCTCAGTGCACTAGCTGTCCGTTGCAGTCGTGTTAAAGAATCTGTTCCTTAGTGGCTACTTCTCAGACATTGTGGACATCAAGCCAGCCAACATGGAGGAGCTGACGGAAGTAATCACCTCAGCAGAGTTTCATCCCCAGCAGTGTCACACCTTTGCCTACAGTAGCAGCAAGGGCTCGATACGCCTCTGTGACATGAGACAGGCTGCGCTCTGTGACAAGCATTGCAAATGTGAGTATCACTGAAATGCATCATGGGAAAAACAATGATTTAAGTGTCACAGATACAGTAATCTTATGGATTTTCTTTCATGTGGTGCTTTTTATTTTATTTTTCTAGTTTACTATTCTTTTTATCAAGATCTGAAAATACTAAGTTCATGAGTCTAAATTCCATTAGAAAAAGTTTCTTAAACCCTCTATCCCAAGCAGTTTCTTTGCATTTTTTGCTCCTGTCACTTTTTCGCCATGGGCTCACTTTTCACTATAAAGTCCTGTACCTTTATGCCAGCAGCATAACCAGAGCTAGAAGTCCAGACAACTCAAAAATGTCTTATGTGTAGCATGATGAAGTTATATTGCCTTAAATCGCCAACAAAACTGACAGTTGAATTCTTTAATTATTAGTTTTACAAAATTTTTAAAAACTAGAACCCACATGTTCATTTTTGCCCACAAGTGACCACAAAGTTGTGTCTTTACATACTATAGCCATTTAATATGAACTTGTCTGATATATTTCCATACTTGTCTTGTTTTTGCAGTTCGTCCCAGTGCTGCTGAAAAATTTTGAAAACATTTTGTCACGCAATTGTTGGTCACAGCTGAGTCACTAATGTCTTCACGGTTGTGTCGGGGAGCAAAGATTTTTCTCATGACAAACTATTTAGTTTTGGCAAATTTTATAAATTAATCATGTAGGATAAAATTATTTTAATTAAATGTCATAATTTTGAGCTCTGGTTTGGTTACATTTGCTAATAGAGAGGCACATCACAGAAAAATCGCTTAAATACTGTCTGAAAGTTGAAAATGTGCTTTTTCTTTCTGTTTTTCGCATCAGTAAATGGTGTCATATTGGTCATTTTTCAAAAGATAGCATGCCTTTCAAACTGGCTGGGTGATTTGGTGATTTAGAAGTTCAACAAGCCTAAAATGTATTCCTAAAATTTGATTTATAGAATTTTGTTTTGAAGAATTTTATTCATTTAACTGTAGACTTTTCGTCTACATGCTGCTTCCAAGTCTTCTCTCTAGCAACCGTCCACACATAGATGGTTATAATTAACAATCCTGAAATCCCTGAATACATTTGTTTTATTTGGTGATTTTCTACTTTAAAGCTGCCACTATTGATTAGATACTGAGTGTAAAAATCTAAATAATCACTTTAAGTTTATATGTAACTGTAGAATATCGCCTCCTTTACTGGCCATCAACACACATAAATTCCTTGAATTGACAACAAATGACATGTCCTCTTTGTCCTCTATGGAAACAGAGTGGTAGTGTTGTCAGTTATGATTAGCTTAAAGCAAAAACAGGAAGCTGGAAAATGGGGAGAGGTGCAGGTTCAAGTAAAATTGTGCATGTATGACAGAACAAACAACAACAAAACTGTGAAAACTGAAAGTTTATATAGTTATATATATATCCATATCCATATATATATCCATATATCCATATCATTGCTATATATAGTTTATATATATTTTTCTGCTTCAGCTCCCCCTCTGTGTAGCAGTGACACGTGAGCGTCCCCTGCTCAATACACCACAATTGATAACCCATCAATAAATCGCGTAATGTGTCCCGAACAATGAATGGCCTTCTCCAAAGCTTAACATCACACACATATAATTTGGTTGAGTGAATAATGAATACATTGACATTTTTGCTGAAAAATCAATGGCTTAAGAGCAATCACATTAGCCCCTCATGGACACACCTTGTTGTTCAATAATGTCAGTCATTTCCTCAGACATATTGACGCGTGCGCTGGACCGTGCGCTAACGCGGCCTGTTGAATTTCACATGAGCATTTGGAGGGGTTGGACAGGAGAAAGCGTTTGGATTTGGAGAGAATTCCCAGCTGCACTCTCAGTATTTGATATTGACAAGTCCGTTCCATTCCTGGACAGGTGCTTGCAGTGCACATGCCCACAGAGCAGGCAGGTGCTCGTGTTAGCCTCAGGACAGGTCTGTTAATGCCGACCGACTGTCTCGCTGCATGAACGAGTATGGCACAGAGTGATGTATAATGCCTTCCCTCTGACACACACACACACACACACACACACACACACACACACACACACACACACACACACACACACACACGCAAACTTCATGAACCTCATATTTGTACTATATCTCCTTACATAGCTATAAATCTGGGAGGCTGCTGGTATCAATCAGTGTTATAGCAAAGATGGATGGATGGATGGATGGATGGATGGGTGAGGGATGGATGGAGGCATAGGAGAGGATTGCCAAAGCGCTGAGCCCCAGGACAGGGAGAGAGGGACCAAACAGCCCCCCTACTGACTCCTCAGGGACCCTATTATACACCCCTGGAGCAGGATGGGTGGGAGGGAGGACAAAGACGCACACACACATGCATATATACATGCACACATTGCACTCCCACTTATTCACAGGCACACACACATACACAAATCCAGTGGGGCTCATATGGGCCCAGCACTTTGACATTGATTTGTTTTTCTTATCCCTTCCTCATCCCCCCATTTTTTCATCTCTCACGCCGCATCCCTTGTTAGACTCCCCATTGACACATCACAGAGCTATTCTCCAGGCCTCAGCTGAGGAGGATGGGAGGGGAGGGGGGGAGCATTTTTGGAGAGATGGAGAGGAGAGGGGAGGAAGGGTGGGAGGAAAAAGAGGAGGAGGAACAATAACTTGACAGCAAACGATGGAATGCCTGGCTCTTATCCCCAGCGTGTTGGCCTGCACACAGATCAGCAGCTGCCAAAATCAATATGACTCATAACCAATATTTACCCACCATGCTGACCCACGACTATCTCCCTAAACACACAACTAATTCTGCGAAGAGGTGCAGCTGCTGCAGCAAAACCAGCACACGGGCATTGTTGTGGCTGGTATTGTTTGCTAATGACAGCCTCCACCGCCCAAACCAAATCTGCTTTGTGCTTTTTTTGACTGTAATTGATTCAAAGAGTTGTGGGCGGAAAAAAACATCTCAAGCTCCAACAGTTTAGAAATGTGTAAAAATCCTCTGACTGCTTTTTACTTTGTTCTCTCGCTTGCAGACTTTGAGGAGCCGGAAGATCCATCCACTCGCTCGTTTTTCTCTGAAATCATCTCATCCATTTCTGACGTGAAGTTCAGCCACAACGGACGCTACCTGATGACAAGGGACTACCTCACTGTCAAGGTGTGGGACCTTCAAATGGAGAACAAACCACTTGAGACATACCAGGTATGCTTTTGTTACCCTTTCATGTGCCTGTTGGACAGTTTGAAGGCTCCAATTCTCAGTGGGGGATGTTAGTAAATAACAGTTGAGCACAGATCAAATCAAAACTTATTGATTTTCAGGCTAATCACTCAACATAATCCTGTTTCACTGTCACCTTGCCCATCTGTAACTGTGTCATCTTTAGCAATTACCCCAGGAGGGCTTATTGAGGCGAGTGTCCAAAAAAAGACAGATAGTGTTGGAGCTGATGCAACCTGAAGGGCAAAACCTCCCACTGTGTGGTCACTGGGGTCAGATCCACACTGTGTGATCAGAGGAAACCATCTTAGGGCAGGTCATGATTGATAAGGCCATCAGCGAGGCTCAAGGGATTCTCCATCCAATTCCACCTCCGCCTCCACCTGCTACCGAGCATCTTAGTTGAGGTCACCAGGTCTGCAGGGATTACTGAAAGTAGAGCATATGGTAGCACAGCTTTATGGTTGCGTCATTGTCCACTAGAACTTTAGGGGCTGGTAAAGACTGCTCATAATCCGACAGCCTGTTCAAATATTAATGCGTTTGGGTTTTTTTGCAGGTTCATGACTATTTACGGGGCAAACTTTGTTCTCTATATGAGAACGACTGCATCTTTGACAAGTTTGAGTGTGTCTGGAACGGATCAGACAGGTGGGACATCTTTTCAATTCGTTCATCAATCAAATCAATCAATATATTAATCCGTCCACCTCTTTCAATGACTTTACTCTCCTTTTGTCGCCCTCAGCGTCATAATGACCGGCTCCTACAACAACTTCTTCAGAATGTTTGACCGGAACACCAAACGAGACGTCACACTGGAAGCGTCCAGAGAAAACAGCAAACCCAGAGCTATTCTGAAGCCTCGCAAGGTACATCACTTCTCAGCCACACAAATTATACTCTAACACTTGGGAGACAACATGATTTAGTTTTATAATACCTGAAACTCCCCACCAATCAGGACCACGAAAGAAACCTCGTGTATAAATACAGAAAGGGCTAAAACTTGTAATTAACCAATCGTTCAAGCAGGTTCTAATGCAGAAATGCTAAATACTTTGTTGGTTCTTCCTTTATCTCCTCTGTAATAAACAGAATCTGTGATCATAGACTGAATATCCTTAGGGTTTGGACTGTTGTCCGACATTTTCATCTGTCAGCTTGGGCTGGTAACTGAAGATTGACATTTTTCTGTAATTGCTGTCATTTTATACTGGGTAAAAACATTATTTGAGATCATAATTGACAGAAAAATTGCCAAGTAATGCAGTTAGTTGTGAGCTGAAATTAAGAATAATTTTCATGAGTGATTAATTAGCCTGCTATTTTCTAGATTAATGAATAAGACATGTCTCTATTAATTGTTCAAAAATAGTGAAAATGTCTGCTGTCATTTCCCACATGTTAAGCTGACACCTTCAAATATCTTGCTTTGTCCAAGCAGTGGCGCAAAACTATTCAATTTACACCAAGAAAGGCATCAAATCATCACATTTGTGAAGCAAGGAGCAGTAATTTTAAGAGATATTTGCTAAATACAATGACGAATACAACAATTGCGTTGTCAACATTGTTGCCAGTTAATATTCTATTAATGAGCAAATTATTGCAGCAATAAATTAGCTAGTTGCTGTCCTGCTGAGTGAAAATCCCTCCTGATGAGTTACCACATGATTAAATATTATATTATGCAGAAGTTGTTTATTAAAATGTGCCTGGCCTACACACTAACAGCCACAAAGCTGAGAAACCATGTGGAATTTGTGTGGTAGGTGTGACCACTAGCAGGAAAGTGACATGAAAAATATAAACTCTTTCTTAGTAGAAGAATTGGCAGATTTATTGTTCTTAGATGTTTCACTTGTTCATTCTTTTCACAACAAATTGACCAGTTGGGCTTATTAATATAATGTTGTGTGCAGTCAGCAGTGGAATTCCTTGTTGTCTGACTGTAAAAGATAGAGTGCAGGAACAGTAAGAGTAAGCTAGATTTTTAAAGCATGCAACTGAAAAAACAACCCCTAAAAACATTCCCTATCTTCAGGTCTCCTTACACTCCTATACAACACATGACCACAGAGTATTGGTGGGAGCAGAAGCATGGTGCACTCGTGTCTAAAAATACTGAAATAGGCTGCATCACCACATTTGAAAAACAAAAGATGAATACCCCATCAAATGGCACGTCCTCATGGCTAGAGTACAATGCGGACGGGTGGTGAACGCATACACAGATACATAGTCATGAACAAAAGTTTACACACACTTTTAAAGACCATGTATATCATGGCAGTCTTAAGTTTCCAGTGACAATCATGTATTTTGGTTCTTTAGTAGATCTATTACAGATCGTCTGGAAAATCCACTGTGTGAAAAATATACATATTATAAAGTATGGCTGCTATGCTTGTGCCATCTGTTCAGCAGCTCTGTGGCCTTCTAGCCTTATAGAAGATTACAGTGACATGCACAGCCAGAATGCGCACAAGTAGGCAGGTACATAGTTACTCCGCCAAGGAACGCGGTGGAGTTATGTGACGATCACCGTACATTTGTCCGTCTGTCTGTCTGTCTGTCTGTCTGTTAGCAATATTACCCAAAAAGGGACTAACGGATTTGGATGAAATTTTCAGAGAATGTCAGATATGACACAAGGACCACCTTATTCGCAGTGATGTAGGTTATAGCCTGGATCCACAGATTTGTTTAGATTTCCGTATCATTGCTAGAGAGCAGCACGGCATCACTGTAACTATGACAACAAGTGAACACTATGTCAGCTGCCTGCTGACGCTCAGAAGATTGCGATCCTACTTCAAATCTTTTTTTTTTTTTTGTCTGCATTTGTTCTCATTGTTTAACTCCACAAAAGAGGTGTCAACATTGTATGAGATTGATGCATATTTTAGTCTTGCAGCCAAATATTTTAATATTTAGTGCGTGTGTGTGACCATCTCCTACTTCAAATCTACCGCTGTAGACT
The DNA here is from genome assembly GCF_022539595.1 of Amphiprion ocellaris. Lineage (NCBI taxonomy): Eukaryota > Metazoa > Chordata > Actinopteri > Pomacentridae > Amphiprion > Amphiprion ocellaris. The sequence goes on along the minus strand of NC_072778.1, from coordinate 34,044,208 downwards.
TATCCGTCATATCATACAAGGAAATGTTGATTAAATTGTGGGGGTGTGTCCCATCAATTCCCGCCGCCCGCTACATATTTACGTCATAACGTACACATGCATAACACACGCCTGTGCTCAGCGAAAAGTCATTTTGTTTGTGGGTACATCTATATTAAATGGCCACATTCTATGTTGCCGTGATTTCTGATCATTAATAACTAATTTAAAAAATGCTATATTTTCTAAAAAAAAAAAAAAAAAAAATATGCTGCATTTCTGACAATGCCATATAGGGGGATGGACAGCCTTGGCAGAGTACTGCACTTTCTGAATGCTTTTCTTGTTATCATCTCCTGCAAATTGAATGCAATGATTGGACCAATTTTTCATTTCCTGTGGCTGTTTTACATAACAAATATTTCCTTTTTATTAGCAGAGCTCTTGATCTCTTGATTGTTGTTGGGATGTAAAGAAACTTTCAACAAATATACCAGAAAAATGCTTCTGGAATACATTGTATATTGTAGATTTACAGCTGCAGCGATATGTATTTTCAGTGGGTTGAATATCACATGTGAAATGTGTTGATGAAGGTGGTGAATCCACAGTCAATTATCACCTAATTCAACAGTTCTGCCATATAGAGCCTTTTAGAATCTTTCAGCTCTTTGTTTTAATTATACATCCTCACTGCTGTTACCAGCAAAAAAAAAAAAGCTCTGATATTGTCACTGTACGCCTCCTACGTAGCACCAAGCAGACAGATAATACATGAGGCTAGCTGGTGAACATAGTGCTGCAATTTTCAGCTACAGAGCTAAATATTTCCCTCAAGAGTTAGTGAAGACAGGTCTGAAAGGAGAGTGAATATTGTTTGTTCTGCCAAGTGCTATAAAAGACTCCAGACTGATGCCACTGTTCCTCCCTTTGTAAATAAGCTGCTATTTGCTAACTCATTCTTGTATTGACGTTGTAAGGTGATTCGAGCGATGGTGTTTCCATTACTGCTGCTGAAGTGGCTCCAAAAATCCATCAAACATTCTTTTAAATCACAGAAATCAGTGTTAATTTATGATCGAAAGCTTGCAAACACTCCCACATCTTAACATCTCCTCATCCCTGTTGTTGTCCTGCAGGTGTGTGTAGGTGGCAAACGGCGTAAAGATGAGATCAGCGTCGACAGCCTCGACTTCAGCAAGAAGATCCTACACACTACTTGGCACCCACATGAGAACATCATCGCTGTGGCGGCCACCAACAACCTCTACATCTTCCAAGACAAGGTCAACTAAAGCGCCGTCTGCCCCTGCCGACCCCCGACCCCCCACTCATGAGGGGCTGCTGTCCTTAATTCCCCCACTCTGCTGAGGAGGCGCAGAGTCGAGTATCCAGTGACTAAAGCGGGAAAGGGGACAGCACGAATTATGGGAAGCGCAAAACGGATATAACCTAAGGAAAAAGGCTCCTGGAAATCAAGAATGGACTTTCATTCTTACAATTTGACTTCTAATTTATTTAGCCACGCGGACACCTGACGAAGCGAATCCTGTGCATTTATGCAACAAGGGGATTGCTGCATGAATATTATGATGTAGCAGCCCTCTGGACCCTGAAGAAAAGGGCGGGTGCGGGTACACTGAACAGAAAATAGAGCACACAGACAGAAACCAAGCTTACATGATGGTGGCTCGTTGTCATGTAGCAACAGTGCCCCCTCTCTTTCAATCCGCTCATGCTACAGTGCATGTGATCAACCCTGAAGCCTCCGACTGAGGTGGAGTTTTGGACAATGCAACCTACCGCAGAAGAGGATGAGACTGTTAATCTTTGACCCCAGAAACTGAGAGTTTCCTCTGTCTGTGACACAACAGTCTTTCTAGTATCAATTTTGTGTCTCCCTGGTGAGACTGCTGTAGTCTGTAATGTGAATGAAGCCCTTCCAGGCTGTGTTTATTTAATGCTGTTGTTTTGTTGAGTCCTTCTCTCGGTCAATGAGTCTGTTTAGAAGCTGTGGTGCCTTCTTTTGGTATGTGGGGGATTCGATGTAGTGGAGGGGAGGGAGGGGAGGGGACTGAATTCAAGGCGGGAGTGTGAATGTTTCCAATGAAATGTTAACTTAGGAATTTTTCTTTTCTTTCTTTTTTTTCATTCTTCATAAACAAAAACAACAACAAAAAAATACAGACACAATGCAGGTTCCACATGGAAAAAGTGCTTGAAGCAGTGTAGTCCAGAGTACTTTATAGCACCAGTTACATGCTTGCTGGCTCAGGAAGGGACGCTGTGATATGTACAAAGTTAATTGTTGCTCTCATTGGGTTCTGTCTGATGTCATCAGTTTGCAAGAGACACGACGAAGCCACATTCATTTTTTTCCTTGCAAAATTCTTTGAAAAAAATAAAACTCCTTGCCACATGTTCACCTTATTTGGATAGTCCTGAAAATGATCTGTAGATGGAAGAACTTGAACCTAAACTTGAGATTTACTTGGCATAACAACGCTAGCATAGCTCCTTTTGCATGCCTTGGATCTGATTCTGGTGAAAACTGACAGCCTGCATTTAGTTATTTGAACATCTACAGATCATCCGAGGCGCTATGCAGTTATGTTTTTTTCCCAGAAGTAGCCAGTTTAAAAAGATTTTTATTTTATATTGTTACAGCATCTGTCCATGTTTCCTCTCTCGCTGAAGAAGGGTAACGTGGAGCAGTAGCAGGTTGTCTTTCAGCCTTCGACTCCGATTAGTTCGGAGGTCGTCGCTTGTCTCAGATTAGAGCCAACTCCCAAAAAGCAAAGCAGTCAAAGGTCTAACTGAACTCTGTGAAATCAGGGAATAATTAAGTGTGATTCCTTTAAACAGTAATGTCTTCTAAACAACCTCCTTTGTGACACTTCTAATTGAAAGGGAAAAAAAAAACTTTTATAGCTCAGAATGTATTGAAATGCAATGAAATACCATGCAGTCTTTATGCTTACTGGACTTTCTTTGAATAAAAAAGAATAAAGATGTGCAAGTTCAAGTCCTGCATTGGTGGACCTCCTCTGTTGGACACTTGCTGAAGCAAGTCACAGTTGCACGTTTCATGTTCTGCTTGTGGTGTAATGACGCCCTCATGTGGACAAAGAGTGAAACAAGAAAGGCAGTGTGATGGTTACAAAAGGAGAAAAAACAGGATATTTCAACATCTGGAGATAGTTGGTGGCTGATTTCTAATTACTATCCCCTGTTACAATCTTCTACATTTCTTTTTGCTACATATGTTTATTCATTGATTTATCATTAGTGGTCCTATAAATGACAAATGAAACACAACAAATACAAGCGACAAAATCCATCTGGATTGCTTCAATGTCCTGTTCTTTACCAAATGCTAAAATGACTTTTGTTCACTGCTTTGTGCCAGAATCAAAAAATCCCTCATCAAGTTAGACATCAGGGTCCCTTTACTCTCATTTAAATCATCCAATTACTGCTTAGGAAACTTTAATGTAATGACCATTACTTCACAATTACTTCCACAAATTAGAAAGCCAATATATTCATCTGTGCACATTATGCAGAGTTTTCTCCTAATTGGCCCCATGAGGGTGTCGTCTACGCACATTTTGCCAGCTGGGGACAGCAGCTGTCAATCAAGCAGCATCTTTATAACTAGCCGCAGAAGCTGCATCACTGCGTCTCAGGATAAACCAGGGGACAGGCAGGAATTCCACTCTGATCACTGATCGGCAATCAATACCTTCTCTGATGCCATTATTTTTAACAGACTTACATTCTGAAACATATTTCATCAAATCTGTTTTCCGAGTCGCACTTCTGTTTTTGGACTTTCTTCTGCTCAGATTCTTTGTTTTCTTTAATCTCGAGGCTGCCGTTGACTTTACACAGATTTTCGTCTCACATCAAAGCGCCGGCTTTCTGGAAAAGATGGATAAGATGAGCGGGAACAATGTGACTGTGGTGAACAGCTCCATAGACAAGTGGTCCTTCAGTGAACACGGCTCTTTCCAGCATCTGGATCCTGGGGAGCTCAGAGTCCTGGTGCCAGCAATTCTGGGAGTCATCTGCGTCTTGGGTGTGGCTTGTAATCTCACTGCGATGGTCATCCTGTTCTCAAACGCACATAGGGGCAAACTGTCTCTCATCAACTCCCTCATCTTCAACCTGATGTTTGCTGACGGGCTGGTGCTGATGTTCACGGTGCCGTTCAGGGCTGCCGCCTTCTCCAAGGCAAGCTGGAATCTGGGCTGGGTGGTGTGCAAGACGGCCGACTGGTTCCTCCAGTCCTGCATGGCAGCAAAGAGCTTCACAGTGGCTATCATGGCCAAAGCCTGCTACCGCTACGTGTCAAACCCCACCAAGCAGGTGAGCATCCACCTGGGCTCCATCCTGGTGGTGCTCTTCTTCATCTGGCTGTCCGCCTGCTCCGTCACCATCCCTCACTGGCTGTTTGTGAGGCTGCAGAGGGAGATCCGTGGGCTGGTGTGTGTGCTCATGGTTCCTCCTGAAGCCAAGGATTTCATGTCTGTCTATGTGAAAGCGTACCCTCTGGGGGTCTACTGTGCTCCTCTCAGCTTTGCTCTTATGTATTTCTGGAAGGCTTATGGCCAGTGCCAGCGCCGCTCCAGTAAGAGTCAGAATCTGCGTACCCAGATCAGATCCAGGAAGCTCACCTTAATGCTTTTTAGCCTCACTGTGGCCATGGCTATCCTCTGGCTCCCTCAGTGGGTGGTGTGGGTTTGGGAGCGCCACATAGCAGAGAAAGAAATTGAAGGAGCTCAGCCCCTCATCTCCTCTCCTCCCCTTCTTCTGACCCTCTCTTCTCAGCTGCTCACCTTCTCCCTGTCGCTGGTGAACCCTCTCATTGTGCTCTCCCTCTCTGAGGAGTTCAGAGAGGGCTACCGGGGGCTGTGGAGGCGCCTCACCCTCCGCAAACAACTCCCGTCTAAGCCAAAGCCAGGACCCCACAACCCCACCAGCCTCCAGTCCCCTTGTCCCAGACCGGAGACCTCGGTGCAGCTGAGGGGGGAGAGGAGCCTGCAGTCGAGCATCAGCCAGAGAGAAGCTCAGCCCCAGCAGGAGCAAGGCGGAGGAAGAGGAGGCAGGGATGCAGACAGGGTGAGCCTCAAAGACGGGATTGCCTTGCCCGATGTGGAGCAGTTCTGGCACGAGAGGGAGACCGGATCGCACACAGACGAAAATGATCCAGTGCCGTGGGAGCACCAGAGCAAAGAGGAGAGAAAATAAGAGCCGCCTTCCCAGCAGATCATCAACAGACCTGAGCTGAACAGACTCCTACAGTATATATCGTTGGTATTCTGTGTTTACGATATTGTTCAAAGGTAAAAGAAGTGCAGTCAGAATGATAGCAATGATGTGTTTTTGTTGCTTGATGGAGCAGGTAGAGAATATAATTCATGTAAAGTGACGTTTGCTGGCAATAAATTAAAGCTACTGATAAGGAAGACAATGTAAATAGTTACTTATCTGAATCTATTTCAGTATGTCATTGTGAATCAGTATATTAAACAGCATATTTTAGTATTTGGATATAAAACTGGAGGTTGATGGTAAAGCTACATTTGTATTTCAGACTTTATTGCTTGTATATGCCCTCTGAATGTCAGAAAGTAACGTGGAAGTAAGTGACAAAGTCTGTGTTTACTGTCTTCTTTCAGTGAGAGAGATCATTTTGTAATCCTTGTGCATCTCCATGACAAGTGTTTACAATAAAGATAACTGTCAAAATGGAGCTGGAGTGGGATTGTCAACATTTTTGGACGAGCAGAAGAAAAATACAAAAGGACAACAGCAGTACAGATGTTCGATGTGACTCAGGTCACTCATGAGTATTGTGATTGATTGAACCAATGACACACACACACACACACACACACACACACACACACACACGTACAGTAGAGTCCTAACAGAACAGATCAGACTCATCTCCTGCTGAGTTGTGGTCATTAAGTGCACTTTCAAAAGGGCATTCCTTAGTGTTGCCAAGGGTTCTAATTAGAGGAGAGGATCTTCTGTGTGAACTCGGATGTAGTTTCAGTGGGCTCACCTCTGTGGGAGTCTCATAAGGAATTCTCTCCTCATTGATCTGAAAACACATGATAGGTCAAAACGGCAAGTTAGAGGGATAAACGTCATGAGTGGATATTGTGCTTCAGCTGAGCTCTGATCGATTTGTCTGTCTGCTGTAAAATCAACCTGCCTGCGGCGAACACTCAGGCCCATTGTAAATAAAGCTATTCTCTCCCATGAAGCACGGACACTCCTGATTTTACAGGCATTTAGGTGTTGCATTATAAAATATCTGTAAAAACTGAAAGATTAAACAGGAATTGTAGGATGTAGTCATCCTATAGTTGCCTAACACCTCATTTTTTCCTCTCTCCCCTCCCTGATGACATTTTCCTCTCATTAATCATTTATGATGACCTTTTATCGCCAGAGGCAAGTACCTCAATCAGAGCAACACTTAACTATATAAACCACCATCAGTCCCAGGGGTAGTGACCTGGCCATGAACACTGAAGGCAAAAAAGCTATGCACTCATTACTGGACTGACATTTTAACCTTCACTGTTAAACCAGAGAAATTATGTAAAGCAATACCACAAAAAAAAAAACAAAACTGTAACGGGACCCTAATGACAGTTGTTTAAATACACTGTGTGACATTATTTCCAGCCTTTAATTGCGGCACCTCTGGCTGTGGCATTTCCTCTGATAAATGAGCATGTAAATCTGCAGTTGTGGGATTTTATACAGTTTCAACAGAAAACCCCGGAGCTGCTAATCACTGGCAGGGAACCATTACAAACCAAGCTGTCCCATATCACGCTGAATTAAATGCCTTTTAAAGCTCCAGCAGCGGTGTTTCCTCTTCTTTTGCCTCGTTAGACCAGGAATATGATCACATATCCACCTGACATTTTCTTTGCTCATTTTGCAGCTTAGCTGAAAGGTGCAATCATTTACACCAACACAATCAATCAAATCGCAGTTTTGAAATCATACAAAAACTAAATAAACATGTTTGTCTTTTCAAAAAAGCATTCTGAAGCTTCCTTACCTTAACCACTATTAATTTATTATATTTTTGTGTAACTGTGAGGACTCATGAGGACTTTTATTTTCATGTTTTAACACTGGACAGCATATTGGGCATCGTTGGCACACTAACAAGATGAGGCACTTTCAGAGTGTTTTCAATGTATTTATTTTGTCATACACTGTATTATTTTTTAAGTGAAACATCCCAGGTGTTTTTACTTAATCTGCTTGATTCTCTCCACACTTCATTTAGCTTTGCTGCATCTTTTACTCTACCTAAGACAAGACAACTTACATTCATTGCTGAATGTGTTTGAAATCATCTGTGCTTAATAAAAAGCAACTCGTTCAAAAAACTAATACATCATATGTGATTATAAATATATAAAGGTGCCGTTACTGTGCACAACGTCTGGCAGATTTAGGTGGATAATGCATTTTTTTGTTCCCATATAAGAATTATGACACTACAAAGCAGCTGTATGAAGTAAAATTACATTTACTCAAATATTGTAATTTAAGTACGGTTTTGAGTTTCTTGCACTTTACTTGCATATTTCTATTTTATGCTACTTTACATTTCCATTTCACCACATTTCAGAAGAAAATGTTGTACTTTCTACTCCACTATATACATTTGACAACTCTAGTTGGTTAGATTTGACTCAGTGGGTAATATAACAGGGTTTTAATTTTACAACTGTTACAGATTAAATCAGTGGTTTCCAACCTTTTCGGGTTTCTTACAGAAATCAGTGTGTAGTTGGGGTCATATTTTAGGTGCCTGTGTTACTAACAGCTACAGCTAACATGGACAGTAAACTTCTCACATGGTTTAATTACAATAAACGTTTGAATAATCCAATTTCTCACCAAAGATTAGAGAAAAAGCCCCCAAAGTTGAAAATAAATTTGTAAGTCAGAATTTTGTTCTTTCTTCTTTCCTCTCTTATTAATCATATCCACACCTCTTAGGTTTATCTACTGCTTCTGTTTATAAAACTGGATATAAAGCAGTTTACAGTATAGCTCCACCATGCTGCAGCTCAAACACACAGACGCTTCGGTAATCTAATGAATTTACTTCAATGACATTTTGCTGCTAATACTTATATCATTTTACTTGTGTAGGATTTTTCTTGTAGAACTTTTACTTGTAATGGAGTACTATTACATCGGTGTATTGGTACTTTTACACTTTTAATTAAATAAAGACTATCAAGACTTGTGCCACCGCTGGTTCCCTGAGAATATGCATCGCATGTGCTGCCTTCTGTGTATGACATATGCGATTATGGAGGATTTATTCAATTTTGGAACCAGAGATTTACATATGAGATGCATCCAGTTCACTCACCTCATCATTTTCTTTGATCCTCCCCCATTGATCATCTCAAACTCCTTATCTTGTGTCTCAGTGCGTAAAACTGTATAGAAAAACTTCATCTGCAGCAGCTACAACAGTAGCATGCTGCCGACACACCGATGCGTCACTGTTTAGTGTTTCATGATGTCACACACTACCGTTCAAAAGTTTGTGGTCACCCAGACTATTTCATGTTTTCCATGAAATTCACACTTTTATTCATGTGCTAACATAAATGCACAAGGTTTTTCAGTGAGCCTTTCAGCACCATTAGCGAACACAATGTAGCATTAGAACACAGGAGTGATGGTTGCTGGAAATGTTCCTCTGTACCTCTATGGAGATATTCCATTAAAAATCAGCTGTTTCCAGCTACAATAGTCATTTACCTCATTAACAATGCCTACACTGGATTTATCATTCATTTCATTTTATCTTCATTGTAAAAACTGCTTTTCTTTCAATAATAAAGACATTTCTAAGTGATCCCAAACTTCTGAACAGTAGTGTACATAAAAAATATATGAGTTAAAGGGACCAAACCAGAATTAGCTAGTACCTAATTAACTTAAGTACTTTTATTTAAGTAGGATTTTTCATAAAGAACTTTCACTCGTAACACTGTATTTTTGTACTGCTATATTGATACTCATTCGTCTAATACTTCTGTTATGATTCTGCTCCTGCTCCTGTTCCTTCTCCCTCTTTCTCCCTCTTTCTTTCTTCCTCCTTGATTTTCTGCATCTATTTTGACCTGTCCCTTTGGCTCCCTCTGTCTGTCATCTCTTTCCCTCTTGTCTCTCTCGTCCCTCTCTCTTGCTTCCCTTCTCACCTGTCTACACTCACCTGATTACTACACCTGACTCACATTGCAGTAATCAGCTCACCTGCCCGCAATATCTCCTGTTCACTATTTAAACCCTGCTCATTCATTCACTCCCTGCCGGATCATCGACCCACATACCCTCAAAGACTCACATCTTGTCACGGACTCAAGACATTCTGTTGGATTTGCTTTTAGACTCCGTTTTCCCCCCTCCTGGATTTTCTCACGCATGGACTCAGTTTTCCTCCCGGTTTCTCGTCATCTCAGCTTCAGTCTCTAGCCAGTTGTTCCTTCCTCTTCCCCATTTGCCCCTGGATTACCTCAGCCTGTTTTCCCCTCTGTATTCAGTTCCCCATCTAGTGAGTACTCCTCCTTAATTTAGTTTTGTAAGTTCAGTTTAGTTTTGGTTGACTTCCATTTTGGTATTCATAGTGTTTATTGTTGAGCTTTGAGTTGTTTGGTTTTATTCTGTTCTCTCAGTTCAGTTCTCCATTTATGTATTGGTTTTGTTTTTTTGATTAATTAAATCTATAAGCCTTCATTCAGCTGTCTGTCAGTTTCTGTGAGTCTGCGCTTGGGTTCCCCTGCTAACCTCGTAACAACTTCTTAGAAATACTGCTTTACACTACATGTTTTTTTTTTTTTTTTTAAATATGTGCTCGAAGTAGCAAAAGCAGTGGATTTTGGTGATTGCATGTAATAGTATGCATTGCTCTGACAAATATAATCATTATCACTGTAAACACCTGCGCAGGTGTGAAAGGTGACACTATCTTTTAAAAGATGTAAATTGCAGCAACTCTCAGAGCTTCAAACAAATCAATACCTAACTAAAAATGTACAATAGATAACTATAAACATTATGTTCTGTCATTGTAATTTTAACACTATGTACAAATTCATTCTTTAAAGATTTGAGAGAAGGATTCGCTAAACTTGAAGCCGCTGCAGCAAAGAGCACAGCCAATAAAAATGACTTCAATCAATGTAAAGAGAAGATAAAGAGCCTGACAAAGGAGTCATGACTTAAAAGGACTAAAATCAGGCTGATTGAGAAGAAATTGATGAAAAGAAATCAGCGAGACAATCACCATTACAAGTGTAAAAACAACTCAGTCTTAATTAGGTCATTATACAAGGCAGGGGAGCTTCCAGCAGGTGAGATCCTCTCTTTACTGCCCTCCTGGCTGCGTCTCCCTCCTGCTGGGAGGGGAGGCGGGGGTGTCACCCCTCTGTTTCATCCCTCAGCCAATCATCATCTCTAATAAATGAAACTCCACAGGAAGTGACATGCTAGCTAACGCTAATTATGCTCAGCAGGAGAGGCTGGCTGCAATTAAGCCACATGCTGAAGCCTTTGCCTTCCAGTGCTTCGTCTCCCCCCCCGAGTCACAGCCACCCTCACCTCCCTTTGGTCCTGTGGAAGATCACCTGGCTCTTCAGTCTGCAGAGAGTCAGCCAGGAAGTGTAAGTGTGTGGGGAGCAAGGGGTTGTTTTTGTATAGGTTGGTTCATGGGGTCTGGTCCTGGTATTTAACAGCCTATTGATTAGAATAAATCAGAGAGCTTTCATCTCTGAAGGATGTGGAGATCTAAAGGGCAGCCAGCCACCTTTTGGCATTTCCAGCAAGAGGGTCTGTCATTTAAACTTATACATGCACTCAACTCAGTGCAGCCCAACAAATTTAAGTGTGAAACCTTTGCATTAACTTTCTCCAGTAACGACATACCAGGAATGACAGAGAATCTCCCTGTTTGAACCCAGCAGACGGCTGTCTATATGTATGTAAACGACTTAAGGAAGAGTGCTAATAAGTTTTATGATCAGATTCACGTCTCGTCAGTGTCTGAGTCTTGGTCAGTCCAGTAGGTGCCATGGCGTACATTAAAAGCTGCTCTAATCAAAAGTTTTAACACTAATTTTCTCCATTTAATCTAAAATCCACAGAGAATTATCACTCAACTCTGCCTCTCACATCAAATGCACAAAGCGTTTTAGCATCTTTCAGCTCAATGTTTTGGTTTTCATGCTCACAAATGATTTATGTCACTCTGTCATCAGGGTGTCTTTACGCACAGCAGGCAGCTATTTACAGTAAAGAAATCTGTGATGCATCCAATGTGCAACACTTGTCTAACACCAAACCGCAGACAGAGTAAATTCAGAGAATAGCTTTTCAAGATAATGGATCATTTATTGTTTAAAAAGTGAGATATTTCCCTGAGGAGTGGACAGCAAAACAAGCCAAAGGAGGGAAACTAACAGACGTATTATCGGTAAGGTGGCCAGAAACAGAAGTGAAAATGCAACACGTTCAAGTATAAGTACCACCATAAAACACCTTAAAACTGTAACATGTTTGCTTTATCAACTTGGCAATTTAATCATGTGTCAGTGTTGGGTTTCCAGGTTGTTGTGCTGCCACCAAGTGGACAAAATATTAAATACATTTTAAAAAATCTATAATCAATGAGTTTTGTTTAATACATTCAGAGCAAATATTCAGCAACTGTAAAAAACAAACAAACAAAAAACAACCATTTTTAGGATTAATGCACGCTCTTTGAGACTGATTACTGTCAGACAATCTGTGGCCAGTTTCAGTGTGAAGATGCACAACAAACACGTTTGCAAACTCCGCAGTGTTACAGCTCAGTCAGGTAATATGTTTTTATGGTTTTAGTATTTATATGTATTTTATTATTTTTAAGCCGTCATTCCAAATGATTTTATTAATAATTTATTGTTTTAGTAAAATCTAGTTATGTAACATTTTCTAATTTGTTTTTTTTAATTGTTTTTATTATTTGTATTAATTTTGTAAGTGTATTGTTTGTCATCCCAACTACGCGTCACTTATGTGATCGTTTTGGTGGGCATAAGTCTCTAAATCTATTATTTACTTCCTATGTTTTGTCAGTAATTTGTAAATCACTTTGAACTGCATTTGATTTGCTAATAATAACTAATAATTAAAAAATTTGAGTTTTCATAGAAATCATCTGACTCAATATATAACTGCAGAACTTTCTGTGACAGTTGATCACTGTTAGTGATATTAATTATAGTTAAGGCCAAAATTCATGATGATTTTTTTTTCAAAGAAAACCTTTCTGGAGTGTTTTTCACAGCCTGCTTTACATTATTTCATCATATGACACGTTTTTACAACATGTTTGAAAAATCTCATATTTTTTTTGACATAGTATACCATGGCTTTTTTTGCGCCAAAATTCATGATGATTTTTTTTTTCAAAGAAAAACTTTCTGGACTGTTTTTCGCAGCCTGCTTTACATTATTTCATCATATGACACGTTTTTACAGCATGTTGAAAAATCGCACTTTTTTTCCGACATAGTCGTCCAAAAAATGTCATAGTATAGCCTTTGGTCTAAAACCATCATGGTATAGCATGTCGCTCAGAAATCGTCATAGAAAAGTTTTTAGTCCACAAAACGTTATGTCCCGGCTGTCTGAAGTAGGTGAGGAGCAACACAAAAACAGTCCAAACGCTGGTTTCCAGAGGGTTAGACGAGTATTTATTTGAAAGAGTAAATTTACAACAACACAACATGTGAGGGGGTTAAAAACAAATGGGTGTTAGTAAAATAAAAATAAATAAACAGAACTAAAAGTGAACTTCATGTTGACATTGATGGGCATTCCAACCAGGAACAAAGTAAAAGATAATCAATATGAAAAAAAACTCTTCCTGTTCACCTCTTAAAACCCAAAAACACACCGCAGTAGCATCCTAAACTAAAACTACCAATGGGTTCCCTGTTTTCCTTTGTGAACAATTCAAAGGTCCCTCTCTATCTCCCTACACATCCACCAACCACTGGAACACATCTCCAAAGTTCTGCTGGGCCAGCTCAGCTTCCCCTCAGAAGAAGTGCTGCCACCTGCCAGAGGAAGGAGCCTTTTGAGAGGCCGCTGGCATCGTGATTGGACTGTACTTTGGTCTGTTCCAATCCAGCTTCAGCTCCAGAGACGGCAGGCGGGACGAGTCAACGGAGGCCTGGTGGACGAAGGCATGCAGCTGAGTACAATCCAGAAAACAACAGAGGAGGAGTGCAGGGCCAGAACAACCAGAGTAGCATCGTATGTCTCTTAGAAAACATCATAGTATAGCCTTTGGTATGAAAAAACGCCATCATATACATTGTATATTGTACAAATAACAAGTCAAAGGAAAGACACATACATTGTAGAATTGTAGTAATTGTGGGCTGACTGATTTACTGATTATCAGTATTTTATTTTTTACTGATTTACAGTAATAAATAAATTTAAAAATGGCGCTACTTTGGCTCTGAACCTTTATCTACCTGTGGTCGCTCTGTCTTCTGGAGTGATTTGATTGGTTATACGTCACGAATAAAACTCCTTTAACTTAACATCTCTAAACAAAACAAAAACGTATCAACAAAGTTTTCTGTTAGAGTTTGTGTTCTTCAAATACTTTAATTTACTGCAAATGAATATTGACTCCAAATGTCTCACTAATAATCATTATCAGCCTTAAAAACCCACAAAACACCCCTCTATACTCGACCACACTTAGTACAGTCTGGTTCCCCCTTCTATAAATCTGCTTGGAATCTTCCACTTCCTGTTTGTCAAAGTGGCCTTCTACCTGGACAGGTTTTGTTGGAGCTCATGCAGCAAACATTTTGGGTAACTGCACTTTAATATGGATGGATGACACTGAATTAGAGTCTGTTTTAATGAGACTAAGTTAAGATGTGTAGCTCTGTCATTAAATAGTAAATTATTTCTCAGAATTCACAGAGGAAAGTCTGAAATGTTTGCTAGGTTAGCGTCCCACATGTTCTTTGGCTCAGCTAAAGCTAACTCTCTCCAACTTCTGGATCTCTTGAGTTGCTCGTTGTTAAAATATCTTGCTAGAGCTGCTGAAGCTCAGAAAGTCTGAGATGTTTGTTCAAAATAAGCTCATTCTCAAGTCTGATCTGAACTGTCCTCTTTTGTTTGAACTTTCCCTAAACTTAGGAGTTAATGACAGAGCAGCACATCCAGACTCAGTCTCATTTATGTAGAGATTAAACTTCAGTGTCATTAATTGATGTTAAAGTGCAGTTTTTCAAATGTTTGTTGCACATGCTCCCGACCAAACCAGTCCAGGTGGAAGACGATGTGAAGAGAAAGCTCCAGAGGATGAATATCACACATTTACGTTGGAAATAAATGTCCTTTAATTAGACATTGTCATGCAAAAGTTGGATTTCCCTTTAATGATGTTCAAATCCTTGTTGAGTGTTTTGTTGATGTTGGTTTCTAAATGTTTTTTGACACTCGGCCCCAAAGATTAAAACCTTTTACGGCTCACAAGCTGCAACAATTCACACATTATCAACTATCTTTCTGACTAAACTAAGATAAAAAGTGAAAAACCGCCTGATTCCTGCATCATGAATGTAAATCTTTTTGGTTTTTATGACAGTAAACTGAATATATTTGGGTTTGACATTTTATAAACCAAAACAAGAAATAAATTACTGGAGAAAACAATCAATAGATTAATGGACAAAGAAAATGTGTTTTCCAACATATATGGCTGAATTACTCCAACATTACAAGATACATACAATTTTAATTCAATTTTATTTATATGACGCCAATTACAGGTCAAATTGTCTCAAGACACTTTATTTTTCTATTTTTTGTCATATTTAAAATATGACAGTAAGAAATTTAAACCTCTTGACTAATCCAATTTATTATTTGGTTTTTAAGAGACTAATCGACAACTAAAATAATTTTCTCCACTAAAACTAATAAACATGAGGTCAAATAGAAGGAACAGTTTACAATACTGCAGTCCCACGACGACAAGAATAAAGTTTGTCAACAAAAACTAAATCTGCTGATGGATTCCATTAAAGTCCTAATAAATGATAATAAAGTGTGATACTAAAGGTTTGTGGTGCTAAAAATCTCCAAGTAAAGATATGAAGTTGAACATCTGGATGGAGACTGATAAAAGTTGACCTCCCTTCATTTCTCTGGAGCGACTCCATAGATTTTATGGATGGTGGTTAAAGACCTGCTCTTCTAGTGGTCTTCCTTCTAGTCGCTGTAAAAAGTCAGTCCATCCTGGCTGACTTCAACACCTCTTCATGACAAGTTGTTCTGCCTCCGACCTGGTGGAAACTCAAGAAACTCAGGAAAACCTGTGGAGACTCGAAGAACTCGTGGAGACTCGAAGAACTCGTGAGGCGGGGGAAGGTGTGGTGGGTGGTGGGGGGAGGCGGGGGAGTAGAGGGGGGAGGCCGCCACCCACCTCCCCGCCTACTCTCCGCCCTGACTCCACCCAGACTCCGCCTTGGCTCCACCCATGTCATCACTTCAGGAACTACGATGTCAAAGGGACGACGAATTTATTTCTTTGTATCTGATCTGTAGCTCAGTGAGTTAAGGATTTGCCTATGGAGCTGCAGGTCGCTGGTTCAAGACCAGACCCTTCTTAAGTTTTTATGAAAATCCTGACAAAGATGAACAAAGAAAACTGCCAGTGGCGGGTCTCGAACCTGCGACCTTCCACTTGGTAGTCCGTCTTCTTATCCCCTGAGCTATTCGCTCAGATACTAATTCTTCTTTTTTTTGCGCATTTATCATCTATTTTTTGTCGTTTTCGAGTTTTTTTTTAACTCGAGTCTCGACTCGACCGTTTTTCTCAGGAGGTTGGGCTTCAGCCTTTGTTCTGGAGGGTGGAACCCTCAGTTCCAAGACTTTCCAAGCCTCCAGACCTCCCGAGTCCTCAGGACCTGAGCTTTCACACAGTCTGAGGGCTGAAATTTTCAAAGTCCCACAGTAGATCACTGTTAGATTTAACTTTCAGACAGTCCAAGGACTGATATCTTCTAAGTTCCTGAGTAGTTCCCTGTTAGTTTGAACCTTCAGACAGTTTGAGGACTGAAATCCGAAAAGTTCGTGAGTAGTTCTCTGTTAGTTTGAACCTTTAGACAGTCTGAGGACTGAAATTTTGAAAGTTTCTCAGTACTTCTCTGTTAGTTTGAACCTTCAGACAGTCTGAGGACTGAAATTTTACAAGTTTCTCAGTACTTCTCTGTTAGTTTGAACTTTCTGGTTAACAGAAGCCTTAAAACTTGTGACCATGAGTCTTGATTTCACATTTAGACCATCCATCTGAGTTCTTCTCAGACCTTCACCTGTGGGTTTTTTAGAAATCCTGAAAAACTTTGATTCTCTTCACTGAACAGTAAAGTTTGTGGAGATCAGAAGGTAACATTAGTTTGATCGATGCCTTCAACTACTGGTAGACTTTATCTGGAAAGCAGTTTTCTTCAATGAGTTCTTAGTATATCTGTCCACAATCAAACCAAGAACATAGAAAGAGGAAATGTTTGAAGAAACAACTTGATGTTTTCATTTCAGACTAGAAAATGTTTTATGACGTTTATCTGTTTTTGCTCTTTTGATCTTTTGTTGTTTCTTCTGTTTAATTTGATCTTCTAAAGTTTAACTGGTGTCTTTTCAAATGTTTTGTGTTTAGTTTGATTCTTCTGAAATGTTTAGTTTTGCTCTTTTCTCACCTTTTATTCTTTCCTAATGTCTGATTTGATTTATGAATGTTTTGTCTTTTTAATGTTTAATTGTTTTTTCAAATGTTTTATCGGCTTGTTTGAAAAATGTCCTTTTCTTTTCCCGTGTTTAATTTTTCGATTAAATCTTTAAAGTTTTTCTTTTTAAATGTTTTACCACCTTTTAATGTTTAATTTTCTTGTTAAATGCTTCATTGTATTTTTTGTTTAATTCCTATTTAAAGTTTTTCTGTCTTTAAGATTTAATTTTCTAATTAAACATTTAATTCTTAATTCAATGTTTTGTCTTTTTAGAGTTAATAATCTAATTTAATGTTTTGTATATTTAAAAAAATGTTTAATATTCTTCTTGTTTAATTTATTTCTTAAATGTTTAATTATCAAAAATATTTCATTTTTAATGTTTCATATTTTTGTTTAAAAAATTTTGTTTAATTTCATTACGTTTTGTATCTTGTTTAATTACTTAATTAAACATTTTGTCTGTTTAATATAATTTAATTGTATTTAATGTTTAATTTTCTTTTTTAAAGTTTCGTTGTATTAAATGTTTTTTTCCTTCGATTTAATTGCTTTTTTAAAACGTAGTTTATTTCTTTAATCTTTTTTTCTGTCAAGATTTTAACCTCAACCTTAGAAATGAAACAAACCCTTAAATCAAAATGAAAATACTTTTGTTGTCACAATCATGAGTTAGTCAATTATTCAGTTTATCAATTCAGCTTTATTTGTTTAGCACCTTTCACACAGATGACAAAACTGAACAAGCAAAGAGAAAAAACTACGCCAAAACTATGATTAAAACTCAAAAACATTTAAAAAAAATAAATAAATAAATAATTTAACATCGTAATAAAAACGTGTCCAGGGGATGGAGGGAGTTTATTGAAGTCTTCTTGGGCTCACATGGGAAATCATTTAAAATATAAACTTGATATTCAGTCTAAGGAAACTGGAAACTGCAGAGCGACAGAAGAACTAACAATATCTCCTGTTTTCTCCTTTAATGAGCTGATTCTTGTGCTTTCAGACCAAAGAACTACAGACTCTTCACAACCTGCTCAAACTCTTGGTACAGGACCTCACCACACAGATCAAGAAGGTTTCCGTCTCATTTCTACTCTGAAGCTCACCTTCTCCTGCTCAAACTGCTGACAAATGTTTCTGCTGCTCTAAAGTCTGGTCTCCAGAGCTTCCTAAAAACTCTCAAAGTCTCTTCTGCTGCAGGTTGCTTTGTAGAACTGTTGCAGAAAACCTCACTAAACCACATGGAGGAGCCTCAAGATAGTTGTCCAAATGAAACCGTACAAAAACCAAACTAGCACAACCCAAACACTAAAGTCTCCTGCAGCCTACCAGAGAACCTCTGAGAACAGAGAATCAGGACAGGAACTCTTACCTTCTGGACAACCAACGCTGGTTCTCAAACAAGAATACAGAATGTGTCTGACCAAAAACCTCTGAAGACTCACTACAGCCAAGATAAAGACACAACTCAGCTGGACCAAATCCACTAATCACTGCACACATTAGCACCATGTGCTAACTGTGGCTAAAGAACCACATTTACCAAGACAACTATCCAGTACAAAGCCCTAAAACACACCAAGAAACACATTAAAGACGATTTTACTGCTGGAAGCTGCAAGCCAACGCCTAAAAAACAAACTAAGGCAACAGAGCCAAACCCAGTTCAGTGGTGGAGAAGCAGAGGAAATGTTTGATGCAGCTAAATAAAGCAGGAAGATACTGAGCTGCTCAGGTGTTCCTGATAACACCAAGCTGCTCAGGTGTTCCTGATAACACCAAGCAGCCACCTGGACAGCCAATAGGAACACAGCTTACTGGAAGTCCAGAGGGCTGGCTTAGTCAAGGAAATTTAGTTTAAAGTTGAGGCAGAAAGTTCACAAAGAAAGTTGAAAACCACCTTCTGATACCTGAAATCTCTGAGTTTTCACACAAAGAACACCTGAACATGTCAAACTGGTTCCATAGTAGAACCATCATTGTAAAAACGTCATAGTATGGTGTGTTGCTCAAAAAACATTAGGACCCGGCTGTCTAGGGTCACCGAGGAGCAACACAAAAACAGAACAAACGCTGGTTTCCAGGGGGTTAGGAGGATATTTATTTGAAAGAGGAAGTTTACAACAACATGTGAGCAGAAAAATCACAAAGTCTGTCTTTAGTTCAGCTGAAAATATTAGTTTTTGTCTTTTTTATTGACCAGACTTTTCAGGAAGTAGATGAAAAATAATTAAAGCTCTCATGTAGAAGTCCAACTTATTTTGGATCCTTGTGGAGAGTTTAATCTTACAGTTTGTACAGCTGTTGAGTTTTTAGAGTCACATGGATTGTTTTGACATTTAATAACAGAGTCCTGAAATAAAATTACAGTTGTGGATTTCTGTCATTTAGTCTGGACTAAACAAATAACAGCAGCATAAATCTCAAACGTCATTATGAGGAGTCTGGATTGAGGTTTCTCACTTGATAATGATTAAAACATGACATTTAGGTTGGTTTAAAGGAATACTCCACCTTAAATCTTTGAATGTTGACCTAAAAGGTTGGTTTCAGGAAGTATTCCACCTACAAGGTCCTCACACATCCACCTTAAAGGAACATTCCACCAAAAATCCTTGGACATGCACCTAAAATGTTGGTTTAACCGAGTATTCCATCCAAAATTCTCAAAGAGACCTGAGGGGCTGGTTGAAAGGAATACTCCACCGAAAACCTCCAATACAGACCCGAAAGGGTGGTTTAGAAAAAATCCTTCAATGTAGACCAAAAAAGTTAGTATGGAGGAATATTCCACCTGAAATGTAAACCTGAGAAGTTGGTTTGGAAGAATATACCATCCTAAACATCCTTAAATGTAGACTAAAAGACAGTTTGGAAGAAAATTCCACCTAAAATCCTCCAATGTAGACCTAAAAAGTGAGTTTAATGGTATATTCCACCTAAAATTCACTACTGTAGACCTTGGAGGTTGGTCTGATGGTATATTCCACCCAGCATCCTTTAACATAAACTTAAAAATTTCGTTCAAAGGAATATTCCACCCAAAATCCTTCAATGTAGACCAAAAAATCTTGGTGTAAAGGAGTATTCCACCTTAAATGTAGACCTAAAGGGTGGTTTGGAGTATTATTCTACTCTAAAATCTTCCAATGTAGACCTGAAAGGTTTATCTGATGGTATATTCTACCCAACATCCTGGAACATTTACCTAAAAGGTTGGTTGAATGGTATATTCCCAGAAGAACCCTTGAACATCGGGCTTAATGGTATATTCTACCCAAAATATCGGCGAAAGATGATTTCGCAGACTTACAATCAGATCCTTTCAAAACTCCCCAACAGAACTACTCAGCAGAATGACTCAGGTGAGGTGGCTCATGCTAATGACCACCATTAGCATACGAGGGCTCGGTGAAACTCGCATTTCAACGACCCCCCTTTGTCACTCCCTGGCTCCCAATGACCATCGTTGAGGAGCTGGACAGGCCTTGGCAATGGTCGTCGGAATGTGAATCACACTGACAACACCTCACAGAGGTTATAAGCTGAGGCAACATCAACCACCACCAGAACTGAAGAAGCCTCTTGGATAAGATAAGATAAGATAAGATAAAGTTCTTTATTTCTCCCCACTCCAGGGGAAATTTACATTGTTACAGCAGGATGAGAGGTGAATCGTCTTCAAGGAACCTTCTTAAAGTCCAGTTGGATTGATTTAAACAACTTTGGATCTTTTTGCTGTATTAATTTCTCTGAAATGTTCCCTTCAGTCATGTTCAAAATTGGACAGAAAATACTCAGGTCTGCCATTAACCTTAAGAACTGAGTGTTCAGCTGCTGTCTAAGGTATCCCTCCACTGACAGGTGGCTTTATGAGGAGGAAATCAATGTTTTCCACTTCACCTGTTAATGGGAATCACTTTCATGCTCTGCATGATCGACATATCAGTCTTTGTGTGTGCAGCTGCTGTTAGCTCTACTGTGTACTATAACGTGGAAAATGTACAACTCATTTACTTGCACTAACAAAACCCTTGGATCTACAAAGTGCTCATTGTTAGTATGAATAAGATCATAAGGCATAACAACACAACACAACCAGTTAAAAAGTCTTTTTTATTTTTCACTGTGTTCATTTGAATTCCAGTTTGAGACACGGAGCTGCACAGCCCCTGCGTTTGCATAGGTCTGATAATAAGGTAAAACATGGCAGCTGACACACTGTATTCTCATATTACCAATTCCATATTACAGATCACAGTTCCCAAAGCAGTCAAACAGACCGCAGTATTTAGAAGTAATGCCAAATTGATCACTTTTACATAACTTGCAGTCATTCAACGTGGCCTTCTCAGATAGAACAGTAGCATCATGGAAGTTTGGTGCAGAGGGATCAGTTTTAGTAACATATTTAAAAAAGACATAATGGATTATTTAAATTTTTGGAACAATTTTGGGATGTTGAACTGATACATAAACAAAACTGTGTTTGATTTCTGCTCTTAACATGAAATTATCTAAAATTCTGCCTTAGACAAAGAAAATTTCATCATGATAGAAGTCAAAAAAATGATAGTTGTCACTTTAATCCTCAGCTCCCGCAAGTTAAAAAGGTGATATTCACTAGTTGGTACTTTGTGGTAAGATAATGTGATTTTTAACAGCCACTTTTAATGCCATCAGGCCATTAAATGACAAGTGCAACACTACAACAGTAAAAAAAATAATGAAAATAAAAAATCTAAACTGCAACAATCTTTCACATCTCCTGCTACACATCAGACATGTATCTCTCTTCTTTAAGCGTATACTTACAGCATGCAAGCAGGGTTTTTACCGGTTACCACTAATCCAGTTCCAACTCATTATTATCCCTTTTTTAATCACACATAAGAAGCGTAAGAAACGTCACTATTGGCATCTTTTCTTAATATAAGATATTCCTTTATAGCTGATGCGCTTTACGAGGCACCGTGTTTGATACATAGGCTGCTCTGTAAACATTCATTTTTCTTTGCTTTGCGAATAAATACTCCTGAAGCAGTGTTTCAACACTGCTGACACACATGGAACATTTTCACATTTTCAACATCTGAGACAATAAGAAAAGAAACAACTTAAATTCACAGCTCAGGCTGTTTCAAGTGAATAAAGCGTGACACATGTAGGGCTAATTTACAAAACACTGACTAAGCCTAAATCTTTGGCTTAAAACATGCTCACTGTGACTGCTGTGTAACTTGCTGTACCCATATAATTTTCCCCACAATGCACATCAGTGTAAATACAGTGTCAAGTATTCATCTTATTCCACAGTGACACGTTTTTGTAGCTGCTGAAAGTGTGAGGCAGTGCATTGTTGGATGTAAGTGGTGGTCCCCAGTGCCTCCCTGAGCTCTTAGTTTAGGCTCTAGAAAGAAGAAAAGGAGAAGTTATTGAGGGGTTTCTGTAGATAGATAACTATCAGGAAAAAAAAACACCAAATATTTTACCTGTTTGGCTTTTTCTGTCCAGCAGATGGAGCCAAAGCTGCTTTTCCTCTCGGCAGGGCATTAGTGGTCACCTGCAGATCTTTTACATGTTGCTGTCCCTACATAAAAACTAAAAGTTAGGCATTTTATTGAGCATGGTTTCTGTCTTTACATAAAAATGTGTCCAAACTGCATTTACCCCTGATGGTCTGTTGACAGGACAGGGCGGTGGAGGTCTGTTTGGGGGTTCTGGGCGGTGTTTGGGTATTGCTGAAGGCTGGTTTTTGGGATCCATGGAAGGTCCTGAAAGAGGTGGAGAAGCCTGTGCAGACTTTAAAGGAGGAGGAGTGTAATCCTGAGGAGAGTATTTTCTCTGAGGAGGAGCAGCAGGCTGGATATGGGCGTATGCTGGTATCGGAGGAGGCTTCACTGCTGGACGTACGATAGCGTGTCTGGGCCGAGCTGGGCAAGATGGGCTCGGGCGTGGAGAAGGTTTACCCTGTGGAGGAGCAAAATATGAAATTTAATGATCTTACGTTATAGTCACGTCATCATCTGTGTAGTTCATGAGTTGGTTTTATTACCAGCTGGTCTGAGTCCTGTTTCTTTAGCAAGAATGTTGGGTTGGTGTGACCGTTGACATTATCGTCTGTGTACAGAGGCTTCCCCTCAATAGGTACTGAACAGCTGAGGATTAAAACAGAGTTAGAAACAGAAGGAAATACCCATCATTTAGATGTATTATTAGCGCTTTATAATGACTTACTCTGGCACCGGTGGTGGAGCAGATGATTTGAGTGGGCGCAGTTTGTGTTTGTAGCAGCACCAAAGTCCAACAGCAGCCAAAACCACAAAAAGAGCCAGAGGGAGAACAAGCAGGACTGGAAGGAGACTGCCTTTGGGAATAAAAACAGACAAAAGTCAGGAAAGAGAGTGATTTTAAAGGGAACCAGTGAAAATGTTGCATAGAAATGAGTCTGACTGTGGCTGATGACAGGTCCGCTATCCAAGCTCCCTCCTGACCCCTTCTGGTCGCACCGAGGAGGAGCCCATCCTGAGTCACAGTGGCAGTTGTGGTTGTTGTTGCACAGCTGGGAAGAGAAGAACATATTGCCATTAAAATTACAAAATGTATTCTTAGGATTCATTACAATACACGCGGGCGTGCTTCATATTCATTCCAAGTAGACGTGAAACCAAGTTTAAGCTATGAAAAGCAACTAAGCAACGAAATAAAGTGTCCTTAGGTCCACTTTTAAAGTTTTTGCTCCTATATTTTATACTTGCATCACAGAGCAAAGCTGTATATCTTTGCATAATATTTACTTTAACTCCTCTTACTGTTCCTACACTTTGCTGATAAAGCTCCTGTAAATGTCAAACTTTAATTTGCACTGTAGTATTTTTAGATTTTTGTGTTGCTATTTTGAATTAGACAAATGATTTAAATAGATCTTGCACCGCTGCTTAGGTTGCCAGCTTTCTATAACTGCAGGCAAGCAGCCAAATCCTTCCCACAAGTCCAGAGAAATCCATCACACCGACATCCCGGCTCTGACAACATCAAAACTTACTCCATGTCCGTGGCACTTGGTGTTGCACTCGTCGGCTCTGAGAAAAGATGCATTGCGGCACTCTCCATTAAAGCAAATCTGTTAATATAAAGAGGGAGAACATTATAGAGGTGGTCAGACCGGCATAACTTATTCAGCATCCAGTGAAAACATCATCAATCATCTTCACAGGAGCAGCAAAATTTACTTCATGTAAATCGGACAGGCTTGCAAATGAGAATAACAAAGCAGAGTAAAGTTAATTCTAAAATCTTTGCCGCTACTGTAGATTCTCTCACCAAGTCTTCACCACACTTTGTCCCCGTCATAACCAGGCCTGGATCCAAGGTGTCACTCTGTGGTTCCTCGTCTCCTTGGCCAAGCTTGTACACGAGTCCCCAGACACTGGACTTTCCTGCTGCCCACACTGACTGTGGTTTCTATGCGAACAGCGTTGTTCTCGATGGGCTTGGAGGCGGAAGCCGAGCACTGGATCTTGCCACATTTAGCATCCCTGACATAAAGGGAATTATAGATGCACTTAAAATGAGGGAGGAAGAAACAAAAGTGAACCGATCGTGTTGGTGTTTTGACCTTCACCTCTCCTTGCAGCTCCTGTATTTGCCCTGCAGATCTTTGCCACAGTTCCCGTACATGTCTCCGGCTTCGTTCACCTTCTTAAAGCACAGGTCAGGGGCCGGACGACCGTCTGTGGTTCAAGGGAAGAAAATGCATAGAAGCATGTAAATACATCTACACAAACACACAATAGCGCACACACAGAAATGCATGCACAGTGTGTTATGTGACCACCTGATGGAGACCAGATGGCATCCCTTATGGTTCTATGTGGCTCCTGTGGTACTACAAAGACTCTCCAGGAAAGCTCGGTCACACCATGAATATGGACGCTGTCCAATAACAATCCCTAATCCTACGAGCCACTGAGGACTCGTCTTTAACTCCATCCAGCCTCTCTGCTTCAAACACTAGATATTTAACCCCTTAACATTCACCCTGGTTTTTACCAAGAGGCTTGGAGGCATTTTGCTCATTGGACTGTGGAACAATGAGCAGCACACAGTGATTCAACAAGTACGAGCATGACAGAAAAAAGAAAAAGCTACTGTTTTTCTATGCAGACGTTTTATGACAAAGTGAGGAACTACTGTTTAGATTTGGGTATTTTAAAATAGATTACATGGCTTGGATCATAAATTTCTGGGCTTTACCTTCTGAAACATGAGCTGGAAAGGGCTGAGTGCTTAACTTCTTTCAAAATGAAATGTCACATTGATTGTCAATATTTTACACATTTTAAATAATGAAAATACATTTGGCTTCATTAAAATCAAATGTCCAAACTTTTATTGTCAAACTGTTCCTTTACAAATAAAGACTAAGTACAGAAAATGCAGATATAGGCTCATATTTTCTTTTTGTAAATTCCTTAATTCAGCTTAACTAAAAAGACATATTATGAAAGATGAAACATTTACCAAAATTCACACTTTCATTCATGTGCTAACGTAACTGCACAAGGGTTTTCTAATCATCAATGAGCCTTTCAACACCATTAGCTAACACAATGTAGCATTAGAACACAGGAGTGATGGTTGCTGGAAATGTTCCTCTGTACCTCTATGGAGATATTCCATTAAAAATCAGCTGTTTCCAGCTAGAACAGTCAGTTACCACATTAACAATGTCTAGACTGGATTTATCATTCATTTAATGTTATCTTCATTGGAAAAAAAAGCTTTTCTTTCAAAAATAAGGACATTTCTAAGTGACCCCAAACTTTTGAACGGTAGTGTATATTGTTTTCCAGTATGTGATGGCAGTGCTTTTCTTTCTGTGCAGTGGTGGAAAGTAACTCAGTACATTTAATCAAGTACTTTACTCAAGTACAATTCTGAGATACTTGGACTTCACTTGATTATTTCCCTTTTATGCTACTTTATATTTCCACTTCACTACATTTTAGTGGGAAATATTGTACTTTCTACTCCACACTTTTATCTGACAGCTTTAGTTACTTTTGAGATGAAGATTTTACACAATGGATAATAACACCTAGTTAAAGACTAAAGCAGTGGGTGACCAGGCTCACATTTTCAGTGTGTATAAGCTGTTAACAGCACCACCGAATAGCCTTTTTTTTTGCCTCATACACCTCAAACATGGTTTAATTTCAGTAAATGTTCAAATAATCTAATTTCCCACCAATAAACAAATGTTTGAAAGAAAAACTGAAACTGTAAATGGATTTATGCATTTAAAACTATAGTTTTTCTTCTTTTCTGTCCCATTATTCATGTTTTTTATCCTTCAGATTTTTCTGCTGCATCTGTATCTAAAACTGGATAGAAAAATACGTACAAACTCGTTCCACCTGCTGACAAACTGATGCTTCATTATAAATAATCTCATGAGGTTATATATAATAATGTATTAGTCAGAGGTGCCAAACCAGAAATGTTACTTCAATACTTTAACTAGGTTTTGCTGCTAATACTCCTGTATGCTTATTCATTTTTCATGCAGTACTTATATTAGTAATGGAGTATTTTTCCATTGCTTTATTTGCACTTGAGTTTAAGTAAAGGTTATGAATAGTTCTTCCAGCATTAGTGCTCTGAAAAAGTGTATATTAGACTACAGTTTTATTTAGACATACCCGATAAACTGGCAACTCAGTATACTACCTACCTGCCTACACAACATACTTCATGAAAATATATGCTATATGTGATTAAAATGGATCTTATTCGTCATTTTGGAACTGAAACTTTACATCTAACGTGCATTCAGTCTACCCACCTCGTCCCCAGAGCGAGCGGCACTGCTGCTCCAGGGTCAGACACATGCCGGTGTAGCAGTACGCCTGCCCACCTGCACACGATGTACCATCAACCAGATAAAAATTAGCAGGACAAGACTCCGCCTTTCCATCACAGTACTCGGGCAGGTCGCACGGCCCCGAGGGAGCACGGCACAGCACACCTGGGCTCTTCAGCTTCACAGAGAGAGAAGAAGGTGAGAGAAAGAGAGAGAATCGTATCCGTGTTTAATCTATTATGTCGTAAGGTTGTGAATTTGCAATCGGTCAGGCCTAAAAGTTACATGTTTACGTCAGGACAACATTGTGCCAAAAAAATTATTACTCCGCCGAGGAACACGGCAGAGTTATGTGACGACTGATGTACGTTTGTCTGTTTGTTTGTCCATCTGTCTCTCTGTCTGTCTGTGCACAACATTACTCAAAAACAGAGTAACAAATTTAGATGAACTTTTCAGGGAAGGTCAGAAATGACACAAGGACCAAGTGATTAGATTTTGGCAGTGATGCGGCTTATAGTCTGGATCCACGGATTTGTTAAAGATTTCTGTATCATTGCGAGGTAGCCGCATGACGTCAATGTAACCATGACAACAAGTGAACACTACGTCAGCTGCCTGCTGATGATCACATGATTGTGATCCTACTACAAATCCACCGCTGCAGACTTATCGGGACTTATTGGTAGGAAATGATACAAGGAACAACTGATTAAACTGTGGGGTGTTTCTGATTCCCATCAAGTCCCGCCCCCACTACATATTTAGGCCACGTGATTCGGTATCCGTACATAATGTACAAATGCATAACACACGCCTTTGCTCAGCGCAAGGTCATTTTT
Source organism: Amphiprion ocellaris (assembly GCF_022539595.1). Taxonomy (NCBI): domain Eukaryota; kingdom Metazoa; phylum Chordata; class Actinopteri; family Pomacentridae; genus Amphiprion; species Amphiprion ocellaris. The sequence continues at coordinate 34,016,642 of NC_072778.1, read as the reverse complement.
TATTAAAGATTTCATCCGTTGGAAATGATACAAAGACTGAGCAGCCTCGGCGGAGTACTGCGCTCTCTAAGTGCTTTTTTCTTGTTGCTACTTTAATGATGCTATTGATCCACAAGTGCAATATATCAGTCTGAATTTCAGCCATATTTTAATCAGAACAGAAGTAGGCAAACAATCTATTGGTAAGAACAGGCACAAGGGATTTATGGGAGGTAGGATTTTGTGTGTTGTATATACATGACCATCAACATCAGATTCTACCTTGCAGTTCTGACAGCAGACTCCATGGGCGCACTCAGCTCGGCTTTCAGGGTGCAGTTGTTGGCGTTGCAGCAGGGACTGGTGCACTCCTGTACAGACAGAGTGATAGACTGTAGAAACCTGGGAAAAACAAGCAAACACTGCACATA